>NC_045747.1:23952751-24177751 GCF_008692095.1 Etheostoma spectabile | reverse complement strand
AGATAGATAGATAGATAGATAGATAAGATAATAGAGATAGATAGATAGATAGATGATAGATAGTAATAATCGCATAGATAGATAGAAATAGATAGATAGATAGATAGACAGATATACAGATAGATAGACAGATCTCTCACCTTGTAAATGACATCTGAGCTTTCGCTGTGGGACCTAAACTTCCTGACCCGTTCGAACAGCGCCCTGGTCTGTTCCCCATCACTTTTATCCAGACTGGTCACCTGCCTGGGGCTGTCCACCACACCCGAGGGCTTGGACAGAGGACAGTGCACCTGGGACGTGGACGACATGGTGGAGTTACAGGACAGCGTGGACGGGCACGGGGAGGGAGGCGTGGCAAAGGACCTCTTCAAGAGCGGGCTGTCTGTGCCCGAGTCGATGCTGGTTCGTCGCGTGCGTGTCACCGAGGGTGAAGGCGAAGTGGAGGAGAGCGGAGGTCGGGGTGGAGGCCTTTTCTCCGCCACCTCCATCTCCTGGATGCTCTCCTGGCGGGCGGCGTGAGACAGGACCTGGGAGGTCCACGGGGACTCGCAGCACTTTGCCAGGATGGCCAGGAAGTGCTCTATGCGGGCGGAGGTGTGGGGGAAGTGGAGCCAGAAGGAGCCGCTGGCCACCAGCACCAGGGACTGCAGCATGGCCAGGTAGGGGAAGAAGCGGGAGTACAACGGCAACGCCTTGTGGTAGCACACCTGGACACACAGGTAAGACACACTTTAAGCACGAGAATTACAGGTTTTGATCATTCTAGGGCAGTGGTGACATTGTGTATTACACTGTAAGGGGAAGGCATGCCTTTACCCTCCAACTCCTTCAGCCCTGACCCTGAGGAAAACATCAGAGGAATGAAATATATACTGATTATCAGAAAAAATGTGTTACTCACCGGTCACTTTATAGAATAGAATATAGTAGAAGACAGATAAACATAGTGGGGTTCAAAAGTTTGGGCCCCCCCAGGTAAAAATGTGTATTAATGTGCATAAAGAAGCCGAGAAAAAAGATGTAAAAATCTCCAAAAGGCATCAAGTGACAGATAAGACATTCGTATAATATGTCACAAAAAGTTAGATTTTAGTTCCATCATTTACTTTCAAAATAACAGAAAACTAAAAAATGGCGTCTGCAGAAATTTGGGCCCCCTGCAGAGTCAATACCTTGACGCCATTTTGTTGTTTTCTGTTATTTTGAAAGTGTAAATAATGGAAATAAAAATCTAAGTTTTTGTGACATATTAAACAAATGTCTAATCTGTCATTCTATGTTTTTTTGGAGATTTTTCCATCTTTTCTTGGCTTCTTTATGCACATTAATACACATTTTTTGCCTGGGGTGCCAAAACCTTCAAGCCCCACTGTATACACCCACAGACGGACTGAAGAGCAACTTCTTCAGTTATCATTTAAACATTGAAATCCCCCCCCCCCCCCCCTCCCTTCTCCATGGTTACCATGCCCCAAACATGCTCATTAAAAACTCTACCTGAAATGTGAAGGGAGTGAGACTTCAAGAATCTGGAGGAGGAAGTCTACCCAAGTTCTCTGAAGATAAATGTGAATAATGTGACCGTGGGTGCTTAATATTTGTTTGGTATTCAGGTCAAATTGACCCATTTCAAATTTTTACAAGAAGAAAAAAGGTCCAAGTTACATTTTTTCTACCTGCAAATCAACATCTTTTCCTTATTTCCTGTGATAAACATGTATTCCTGACTCAGAACATTATTCTGGATATGACACTTATGTTGTTTCCATAGTGGATTTTTAACATGAATTATAACCTTATGACAAAAACCCCACTTCCATGTTTAATAGTGTGCTAGCAGAGACTGATGCATTCCCTAAACATAGATGTTATCTCAGCTGTTGGAAATTAAGATAAAGACAATATTTGTTAAGCCTCGTGTTGTCTTCCCATCAAAATGGAAAATCAACACTTTTTATCGATGTTTTTAACTTTTTCTTACGTTTTTTGTCCCTTTTTTCAACACTTTCATCGTTTTTTTCACAGTTTGTCCCTTTTTTTGACGTTTAACACTACGTAACACTAACTTATTAACTTTAGTTTTACAGTTATTTTTGGAATTTATGGTCAATAAACCTCATTTATAGGAAATTGAATCTAATGTTTGAGTTAGAAAAGCAGAAATTAGGAATTATTGAGACTAAAATTAAAGGAATGGATGTTGATGATAATCACAGACTGGAATATGTCAACTTTTACTCAACACTATTTCAACAACACTTCCATTTGTTTTCAAATGCTATAAAATCTTCAGTTCAATAAAAAAAAGGAAAAGAAGTGAATCATAGACGTGTGTTTGTATTGAACCCGTTTAAAAAGACACATGCACAGATAAGAGATTCATTTTAGAAATGAATTTATTTTTTTATATTTGAAACGTGGCAGAAACCAGATCACCTGGAGTCCACCAACGCTATGTTAAAATGAACCTGCAAGTTCTTGAAACGTGGCAGAAACCAGATCACCTGGAGTCCACCATCGCTATGTTAAAATGAACCTGCAAGTTCTTGAAACGTGGCAGAAACCAGATCACCTGGAGTCCACCAACGCTATGGTAACCGGATCACCCGGTTACTAGGGGGGGGGGGGGGGGGGGGGGGGTTGAGATGAAGTGGAGGAGAGACAGGTTGATGGAGTTAATCCTCTCTCACCTCGTTCTGCTGCTCCTCCGTCACTCTCACTCTCTCCCTTTCTTTCTTCTGTATTTTCAATCCCTCCTTCTCTCTCTTCTCCTGCTCCTTCCTCTCTTTCTTGACTCGTTTCTCCATCTCCTCTTTTTCCCTCTTCTGCCTTTTCAGTTCTTCCTTCTCTTGCTTCTTGTTTTCCTCCTTCTGTTTATTCGCTCGCTTCTCCTCCTCTTTCCTCTCCTTTTTCAGCCTGTCTTCTGCTGCCTTCTGGGCCTTTTCCTGCTCTTTTCTCATGCAGGCCTTCTCCTTATCAGTCTTCTGAGCCAGGTCCTGCAGGCGGACCAGATGGACCTGAAGTTCAGCGTTTTGAGCTGTTAGGAGGTTGATGGTGTTCTCCATTTGTTTCTCTTTGGTCTGGCACTTCTCCATCCTTCTGCTCAATGTCTCCATGTCTCTGTGGCTCTGCATCTGAAGAGCTGAGACCTTTTCTTTTAAGAGCTGGATCTCCTGGTCCATCAGGTTCCCTTGGTGGATCCACTCCTTTTCTCTTCTCTCCTTCTCCATCTCATACTGCTTCTCTAAGCTCTGCTTTGCAGCGAGCTCTTGGGCCATTTCTTCTTCCAGAGCGGTGAGTTTAGTTTGGAACTCAGCTTCTCTCTGGATCATCTGCCGTTGCTTGTCCATATGCTCGGCTTCGTCCTCCAAAGTCTTTCTTTCCAAAGCCATCTTTTCTTCTGACATTTTCTTAATCAGGGCGTCTTTTTCTTGAACGACATGGCACAGTCGAACATTGTCCTCAGCCAGGGTTTTAATAGTTGCGTTCTTGTTCTTCTTCTCCTCTTTGTTTTTCTCCTGCTCCTGTTTCCAGAGGCCGAGAGCCCGGTGGAAGTCAAATTCGGCAGAAATAGAGATGTTCTTCTGCGCCTTTAAGCTTTCCTTGAGCAAGGGGATCTCTTTGTTTTTCTCCCGCTCCTCTTTCCAGAGCCCGACGACCCGCTTGAGGTGAACTTTGGCAGAAAGTGAGATGTTCTTCTCCTTCTTTAAGCTTTCCTTAAGAAGGAGGATCTCGTCGTTTTTCTCCTGCTCCTTGTTCTTGCAGTCCTTTTGGACATTTTTCCTGATGGTTCTCTCGGCACGTAGCGCCGTCAGGATTCTCTGCTTCTCTTCTTCGAGGCCAGTGTTTTGGGATACCAGCTGGTTCATCTGGTCTTGAATTCCCACTGGGTCCTTGGTCAGGTCCTGGAGCCGTGTGCTGGGAGTCGAGCAGACGACCGTTTCTGGAGTTGTTTCCATGTTTGTTGAAGTATTTCTTGTGATAGACAGAAGAGATGTGTCTTGAAGGAGTTCAGACTGTTAACTGCCTGTAAGCACCCAGGGTTGTATTTATAGAAAATGAAAGTTCCAGAATGTGTCACTGTGATGTCATGCTGCCTTTGATGATCATAGAACATAGAACATGTTCCAATCAGTTCAATTCCAGGAGCTTTATTGACATGGACGTTTCCATAACAACCATGCCAAAGCATCAGGAAAAACCCAATAAACAGTAATAAATATGTACAACACATTAACACGATATTAGGATGGGTTCATCTCATTTTCTAAATCTATTTGTATGGTTATTAAGCAATATGAAACAAAAGGCATATTCCAATAAAAATGTAAAGACAGTAACATTTTACATTGGACATGAATATGTACAGATATTTAAAACTGGGATCTTTGTGTGTGTGTGTGTGTGTGTGTGTGTGTGTGTGTGTGTGTGTGTGTGTGTGTGTATATATCTATGGTGATGATACACTGTGTGACGTTAGGCTGCATCACATGACTTCTCCTGTCTGAAAAACAGCAAAATAGAAGTATATGTGTATATATGTATATATGTATATATTTACATATGTATGGTTCAATGTAGTATTTGAAATTAACTTCACTTAGGGTCTTCTTAACACTGTAACAAAATAAAATGGTATGCCTTCTCTATTAAAATATTGTTATTAAACACAACAGTGCATTTGTTTAGACAAGGATGGCTATTACAAGTGATACAAAGAAAGACATATTCAGTTTTAACAGTCCTGCGTGAAGCTTTTAAAAAGATGTGTCGGTAACTTAAGATGTGTAACAAATGTACTTATTTGAACTCAAACAAAGATCTTTTCCTAAACATAACCAAGTCGTTTTGCATCATTTCACGGTAACTTACTTGTTGAACTCAGGTTGAAACGTGGCGCTAAAAGGTTAGCCGCCCAGTACGGGAAAGGTGACGCCAAAGTCCTGACCAAGCGGCCGTAGGTGACGAATTGGGAGTAAGAATATGTTGGTTTATGATCACCTGGTGAATTTAAGTCCAATATTCACTCTCCTTTTCACTGTTTTTGGTCTCGACCAACTGCTAATGGAAACATCTGACCCTTTAGCAGCTAATGCTACACTAGCTAGCTGCTAAATGTATGTCTTATGTTTATTACAGGGCTGCCATCAATTAGTACGTTTTTCTATGTAAATGGCTGTAATAATCACTATATTTTTCACTGTTTTTGGTCTCAACCAACTCCTAAGGGAAATATCTGGCTCTTTAGCAGCTAATGCTACACTAGCTAGCTGCTAAATGTGTGTCTTATGTTTAGTACAGAGCTGCTAGCAATTCATAGGCTTCATTTTTAAAGAGTTTTTTCTCTGTAAATGGCTGTAGGTGACAAACTGAGAGTAAGAATATGTTGGTTTCTGATCACCTGGTGAATTTAAGTCCAATACTCTCTCTCTTTTTCTTTGTTTTTGGTCTTGACCAACTGCTAAGGGAACTATCTGCCCCTTTAGCCGCTAATGCTACACTAGCTAGCTGCTAAATGTGTGTAGCAATTAGGACGTTTTTAAAGATTTTTAAAGATAGTCAATATTTTATCATCATTACACAGAGTCTACAATAGTAGATCACCTAATCATGGTCATTGCATTTCTGTGAGTGAATTTTAATTTGTAATTTTTTGAGACGACGCCCCAAAGAGCTGCTTTCAAAACTTTGGCACTTTTTCAACATTACCAGCCATGCCTTTTAATTTGATTCAATAGTTCTGTTGCATTTTCAAAGACAAGTGAAGCTAGTGTGACAGTACCTGGCTTACGTAAACGTACTGCTGGTAGACCAGGTGTGTGCGTCGACCCCGGGCGGTGGAATGAAGATTTGGGCCGAGGTTGCGTTGAACGTGGGGCTTCAATGATGGTTTCAACGCAGCCCCGCTAGCTGAGGTATTTGGGGTAACAAGTGGATCCAATGGCACGCACACCACTCGGTCCCTGGACAGCTGCTCGGTACAAGCCAGGACGGACGCCATCAGCATCAGGACCACCAGGTAGTCCATGAAGACCTCCCACCAGGGCTTCAACAGTTTACTCCGACTCTGATGCTGGTTCAGAGGCGCCAGCTCCGACAGGGAAAACATGGCTTTGACAGGGATGTGGCAAAAGTGGAAAAGAAAAGGTTAAAAGGTGAAGAAAGGTCTGAGGGCCGCACTTAAAGGGACAAACATGAGTCTGGCCTTCATTGTCAGCGTCAGCAGGTTAAAATCTGGATCAATAGAGGTACGTTACATTAAATAGGATGGATGTACACACACAGCATGTTCACTCTGTGTGTGTTTCCGTTCTCAAAACGGGAAACAACAAGAACAACCATTGAGATAGCTAGCCAATTGCTGAAAAGAGCAAGTTTTTAACCCCTCTGTCATGTTTTGGTCCCTTTTTTTTAGGTTAGGTTTTTTTGATGTTTCCAACACTACGTAACCCTAACTTATTAACTTTAGTTTTACCGTTATTTTTGGAATTTATGGTCAATAAACCTCATTTATAGGAAATTATACCTAATGTTTGAGTTAGAAAAGCAGAAATTAGGAATTATTGAGACTAAAATTAAAGGAATGGATGTTGATGGATAATCACAGACTGGAATATGTCAACTTTTACTCAATACTATTTCAACAACACTTCAATCTGTTTTTTCAAATGCTATAAAATTGAACAAGACGCCGCAAAATTAATGAAAGTAGAGATTTGCACTTGCCAAAGAGCGTTGGAATCAATCATGTTATTTTGGGGAATTATAAAGAACATTGATATAGGAAAACGGGTCAGTTTGACCCGAGGACGACATGAAGGTTGTTGGTGTGGCCAGACCTTACTGGCAATGCAGAACTACAAAATCTGTGACCGGTCAAATTCTTGAGCAGTCGTTTTCAAACCTTTTTCGGTAACGTACCCCCTTTGGATTTTTTTTTTTTTTTTAAGCCAAAAATCTCCTGAACAGCACAAAAAATATAAATAAAAAATACGTAAGGGGTGCAACACAGCGCTGTCAATGATACATCTACCAGGGCTGTAGTCAAGACCACCTTTGTCGAGTCCAAGACAAGTCCAAGACCAGGACTAGTCGAGTCCAAGTCAAGGCCAAATCCAAAATGGTTTGAGTCCAAGACAAGACCGAGTCCAAAAAGGTTTAAGACCGAGTCCAGGACAGAATAAAGGTCTTATGCATGACAGTATCAAGACAATCATTTTGGGTTTCCCTTTCCCTCCAATGTTATTATCAACATAATAAAGACACCTGGACTCGGTCCAGACCAGAAGCCATATTGGGCAAGACCAGTGGCCGGGACCGAGACAAGTCCGAGTCCAAATACTAGCGAGTCCGAGACAAGTCCGAGACCACAGAGAAACGGTCTTGAGTCCGGACTACAGCCCTGACATCTACTAAACAACAACGTTGTAACTGAACATTTAAATGCAATGCTCTACTTTGAATGTTTACAGTCATCACTAAATGTTATTATAGTTATTTTATGAATTATGCATGACATATTTTCAAATAAGCATTTTGAAAAAAATCTCACGTACCCCCTACAGTACTCCAAAGTACCCCTAGGGGTACGCGTACCCCCATTTGAGTGCACATATGTGGTGGCATTTATCAAAATATGTGAAATATCTAAAAACTGTGTCACCACTTTTGGGAACAGCTGACCACGGCCTGCTGCAGGAACATCTGGATCTTTTTAGAGAATATGAGTATGAATAGAAGAGGATTCCTTTCCCCCCAAAAAACACATTTTACAATAAGTTTCTTAATGAAAACCTTATGGACCGAGATGAAAACAATATTTTCTGCCACAGTCGGAGGAGTTGTTGTTGTTGTTGTTTATTTCAAAAGATATTTCTGTATTTGTGTTTCGGTCCTTGCTTTTTTTTAAAGAAAGTAATGTCACGCTTTCCTCTGCAAGTCTAATAAATAATACAATAAAGTTTATTCTCCAAACTTTAACTTGTTTTTTTGAAACTTAGTTATGAGTATGAAGTTTTTAGGAGCTTTACGCACGAGTTTCAAGTAGTTCAAGGAAAATGCTTCAGGGTTTAATGAAAATTTCACACAAGAGGAAATAAAGAAAACACATCTTTAAGCTTTCATATCACATCAAAATAAGGCGTACATACTATTGCTATTGTAGGCCAAATCTCTGGAGTCTGCTTTTTGGCAAAAACACAAATCACAACCAAACAGTTTATGATATTTTTACAGCTCAGAATTTAGCTTTCACCTACCTCGGTCAATAACTTGTTGTTTCTCTCTCTCTCGCTCTCTCTCTCGCTCTCTCTCCTTCTCTCTCCTTCTCTCTCCTTCTCTCTCTCTCCTTCTCTCTCCTTCTCTCTCTCCTTCTCTCTCCTTCTCTCTCCTTCTCTCTCCTTCTCTCTCTCTCTCTCGCTCTCTCTCCTTCTCTCTCTCCTCTCTCTCTCCTTCTCTCTCCTTCTCTCTCTCTCTCTCTCTCTCTCCTTCTCTCTCTCCTCCTCTCTCTCTCTCTCTCTCTCTCCTCTCTCCTTCCTCTCTTCTCCTTTTCTCTTCTCTCTCTCCTTCTCTCTCCTTCTCTCCCTTCTCTCTTCTCTCTCCTTCTCTCCTCCTTCTCTCTCTCCTTCTCTCTCTCCTTTCTCTCTCCTTCTTCTCCTCCTCTCTCTCCTTCTCTCTCTCCTTCTCTCTCCTTCTCTCTCCTCCTTCTCTCTCTTCCTTCTCTCCTCCTTCTCTCTCTCTCTCTCTCTCTCTCTCTCTCCTCTCTCTCCTTCTCTCTCTCTCTCTCTCTCTCCTCTCTCTCGTCCTTCCTCTCTCTCCTCTCTCTCTCTCCTCCCTTCTCTCTCTCTTCGTCTCTCTCTCTTCTTCTCTCTCTCTCTCTCTCCTCCTCTCTCTTCTCCTTCTCTCCTCCTCTTCTCCTCTCTCTCTTCTCTCTCTCTCGCTTCTCTCTCTCTCTCCTGATCAGCTCCTACACAAACTTTATCTCGCGCTCTCTGGCTTCTGCCTGAAAAAATAACAAATCTCCGACTTACAACTCTCTCCTCAGCTCCGACAAATGTTCGCTAAAAAAAAATTCTACAAAGAGTTGCCATCAGGGCATGGGATGAGTGGCTGAAAATTTAATTCAGCTATAGAAGCTTGTTCAAGACCCACTGGGGGGGGGATGGGGGGGTTGAGGATGGGGGGTGGATGGGGGGGAAGGGATGCCTTTACCCTCCGACTCCTTCAGCCCTGACTCTGAGGAAATCATCAGGAATGTTAGACACAAATCACAGTCGCGTGAAAATATTTACTCATTATTAGAAAAAATGTATTACTCATTACTCACTTTATAGAAAAGAATAGAATCGAATAAATCTTTGTTGTTTTCTTTGGCTCACGAGAACCCAGAAGACAGATAAACATACAGTGGGGCTTGAAAGTTTGGGCACCCCGGTAAAAATGTGTGTTACTGTATATAAAGAAGCCAAGAAAAGATGGAAAAAACTCCAAAAGGCATCAAATGACAGATTAGACATTTGTATAATGGCCTGTGTCACAAAAAGTTAGATTTTATTTCCATCAGTTACACTTTTAGAAATATCAGAAAACAACAAAATGGCGTCTGCAAAAATGCGGGCCCCCTGCAGAGTTTATACCTTGACGCCATTTTTTTGTTTTCTGCAGATCTTTTGGGTTCACATCCACAATGCGAGTTTTCCTGTTTCCAGCAAAACCCCCCGAGGTGCTCTGTAGGATTAAGATCTGGTGACCTTGGAGGCCATTTGAGAACAGTGAACTCAATGTGGAAGAAACCAGTTTAAGGTGATTTGAGCTTTATGACGTGGCGCATTATCCTGCAGGAAGTAGCCATTGGAAGATGGTTACATGGTCATGAAGGGATGGATACTCTCAGCAACAAAGGTCAGGCAGGTAGTAAGGGGTCCTAACACATTCTCACTTCCAAGAGCCTGAAGCCTTTGTACAAGCATGGATCCATGTTTTCATGTTGCTTATTCTGACCTGACATGTTAATATCGCAAGACTCCTCAGACCAAGCAACTTTTTTCCCAATCTTCTTCCAATTTGGAGAGCTTGGGCCAACAGTAGCCTCAGTTCCCTGTTCTTAGCTATCAGGAGTGGCATGGGAGGACTCTTTTGCAGATGTATCCCATCAGCTTTTTAGTTTAACATCTTGTGCGTTCAAAGATGCTCTTCTGAAAACCTCAGTTATGACGAGTGATAGTCTATATCCACGACGTCCGTCCCCTTCCTCTTTCTTTGTGTTGGAGTTCTAAGGGCCCACATGTGACCATCTGGCACATAGCCACTTAGATTACCTTTACGTCCCATTCAGATGCTGGCTTTAAACTTCAGAAATGCTGCTTCAGAGTTGCTGCCCCATGATTGGCTGATTAGATGTTGTGTTAACGAGCAATTTCAATTTTGGCTCCTGACAATCACAAAAACAATGTAATAAAAATCACCGGCTTTACCTTATTTCCTGTGATAAACATGTTTTCCTGTCTCAGTTCAGAACATTATTCCGGATATGACACTTATGTTGTTTCCATAGTGGATTTTTAACATGAATTATAACCTTATGACAACAAACTAACCCCACTTCCATTTTTAATTGTGTGCTAGTAGAGACTGACACATTCCCTAAACATTATCTCAATTGTTTGAGGTAAAGACAATATTTGTTAATACATTATGAAGCAAAATTGTATTTCAGAATTGGTTTTAAAACCTCAAATAAGTCCCGGGTCAGTTTGAGCCGAGGGACACGAGAGGGTCCCGAGGTGAAGACAACACCAGGGTTAAAGCCGACTATTGGATAGTTGAATCTTGAACATTTTATCCTAATTCATAAACTCGTTCATAATATATTCATGGCGCCCTGCAGAACCTGTTTATCCAGCAGGGGCTGCTGAAGAAGTGTGTATTCGTTACACACAACAGCAGCATTTGTCTCCACAGCTGTAACCCAGCTGATATTTCCATTCTTGCCTTTACGTTACATTTCATTGAGCTGATGCTTTTCTCCAACCAGATGAAATCAGGTGCTGTTGAGCAAGGCACCGTACCCCCCCCCCCCAACCGCTCAGGGCGCTGGTTCGGCTGGCAGCCCACTCACTCTGACATCTCTCCATTAGTGCATGTACAGATCCTGAGCATGTGTGTGTGTGTGTGTGTGTGTGTAGTTCAGGACTGTGTGTGATTACTGACAAAAGCGTGGACACAGAGTGTAAATTGTAATTTCCCCATTGGGGATCAATGAACAAATTAAAAATTAAAAATTAAAAAGTAAACCAACTTTCAGTAAGTGCATTCAACCGTGGAGGTACAAACTCTCAAAAAAGCAGGAATCAAGCGTTCAAAGTGCCACATGCAGGTGAAAAAACAACCTTCCTCTTAGCCAAGGTAGATTAGATTAGATTAGATTCAACTTTATTGTCCTTACACAGGTACAAGGCAACGAAATGCAGTTCAGGTCTAACCAGAGGGTCAATAGCAGCAGGTGCAGGATATACACTGGTTCCATAAGGGCAGGACATGGATATGTACTGAATAAACATAAAAAATTAATACTAATTAATTAATACAAATAAAGTTTGGGCAGAAGCTATCAAAATTAAAGTGCAGTGGAAAGTAATTGCATATTACAGTTAAAATATGCACTCTAAGAAATATCTGTAAATTAACAGTTGCATGACTGTAAATTTTAACAGAAAGTGCCCCTTGTATGTGATAATCTCTGGACATTACGTATTACTTACTTGTACATATTGATATCGTAGCTCTTTTACCCTCTCAGAATTTCTCTCAAATGGTACTCTGTAGACTTGTTTGAGACTTATCAGTTGCGTTTCAGGACACGGTCAATTGTGGAGAGACTCACACTGTTGATCCTTCAAAGTTCTCGTTGTCTTCCTCAACTCGCTGTTGTATTTCTCGCAGACGAATGGATTTTTTGAAGGGCCCAAATTTAAAAATAATTTTCCCCTGCTCTTTGAGAAATACCCCTCCTTTCCCCCGGCATGGGCACTTTTTCACCAAAAAAACATCTTGGGTTTTTAAATTTTACAACGACCCAATGCAAGGGAAAACCAAAAAAGTAAAATCCCTAAAAAAATTTTTTTTATGTAATACTATTTTTAGTTTACTGTAAACTGCAAGAAAAGGGCCAATTTTTTTGAGATTTTCCCGTAATTTACTGAGACTTTCCCCAATGGGAAAATACGTACTGTAAGTTTGAGGGGGCCCCCAATAAAAGTACACTTACCGGTTTTTGTTCTCTGAATGTCCTTGACAAGGGGCCACAGAGAAACCCGCTTTTATCGGGGTTGAACACGTATCCCCCTTTTCCCCCATAAATCCATTTCCAAAGAACCGAAAATGGTGTTGTTGTTGCTCTAATTTCTTGGGAAAAGTGGCTCTTGTTTTTTTCCTCCTCCCCCCTCCTCCTCCCCTCTTCCTCCTCCTCCCCTTTCCCCCTCCGTCTCTTCTTCCCCCTCCCTTTCCCCCTCCTCCTCCCCTCTTCTTCCCCCCTCCCCCCTTTTCCCCCTCCGGCCCCTTTTTCCTCCCCTCCTCCGTCTCTTTTTTTCCCCTCCCCTTTCCCTTCCCCCCTCTGGGCTCTTTCTCCCCCCCTCCCCCTCTCCCTTTCCCTTTTCCCTTTCCCTTCCTTTTCGTCCACTTTCCCCGTCCCGTCCACGGGCCACGTCCACCTCCCTTCTACTTCCACTTCCCTCCTTTCCCTCCATTGTGAAAAACACACATCCCATTTTTGGGTTTGGGAAACCCGGGTTTATTCCCCCCCTTACTGAAATTTTGGGGCAACACCCTTTCTGATTTTTAAAACAGGTGTGTTAAAATTTTTAGTGCTTGTGGGTTTTCCAAAGACAAATTGTTACTTGGGATTTCACTTTTTGGGGCTGTGTTGTTCCTTCTGGTTTTAAGTGCCCCAAAAGCACATGTGCTTTTTTTAAAACAATGTGTTTACGTTTTTGGGACAAAGGGGGTTCCCATTTTCTACTGTGTCAACCACATAAAAAGTGTTTTTAAAATTCTCCCCAACTGTGTTCTTCCAAACCCAAAAAAGTGTTTTTACACTTTCAACTTTGGGGTTTTTTCAAATGGATTTTTTTTTTTTAGCAAAATCAGAAAAACTGTAACCCCCTTCCCCATGAGAGAGGGGAAAATAGTCCCATTTTTTATTTTTTTTTTACTGCTTTTCTACTGCTTTACCTGGCTGACGGGGTCGGAGTTCCGGAAAGTGCCCCCCTTTTGCTTGCCCCGGCTTTTTATTTTAAACCCCAAACTCCCTTTTTCTGTGTAAACTCTGCTATGTCTTTTTGCGCTTTGCATGGCTTTCAAAAAAAAAAAATAAAAAAGGAAAGGTTTTTTTTCGGGTCTTTTTGTGTGTTTGGATCCCTTTTTTGCTTGGGATGTTTTTAAAAAACCCTTTTTTTTAAAACCTGATTTATTTTTTTTTTATTTTGCTGTTGCTTTTTTTCCCCGCCCGGGCCGGGAAACCTCCGGTTTAAAAATGCCGACTGGGGTAACATGGCCTCCTTTTGAAAAAAGGGCCCCCTGGGAAAACCCCGAAGGTTGATAGTCCAAATTAGCTTTGGAAAGCACTCATTTCCCAAAACTTGAAAGTAACGGACGGTTTTTTATGTCCAAAAAAAATTTCAAAACAAAAACTTTTAAAAAACACAACATGGGGGTTTGCGGGAAAAGAAAAAGGTGTTTTTTTCGGAAAAAGCACAGAAATTTTGCATAAAAAAACCCAAAACAGAAACAAAAAATGAAACCCAAAACAACTGTTTTTGATGCTTTAAAACCGCGCTCCCCTCCCCCCCCCCCCCCCCCTGCAGTGAAGGAGCAAACTAGTAGCTTGGCCGAAAGCCAAAAACGGCCCCTTTTTTCGTGTAAATTTCTTTTTCGGGACCCCAAAAGGCTGAAAAGGGGGGGTTCCCCGGTCCCCTTTTACACAGAAAGCCTTCCGGGGTTAATGGGGTTTTTTCTCGTGAGGTGGTGTGGTAAAATCACGGGGGGGTCAACTTAACTCCAGTGCTGTTTTCCCTTTTTATTTGGGCCAAAAGAATCTGGAGCAAAGACCAAACGGCCCAAACCCCCAAAAGGATCGACTCTACACAGCTTGGGGTGGGGGTTTCTGTGTGTGTGGTGGTTTTTTGTGGTTTTTGTACTCTTTTCTGTTGCCACCGACAAATAAAATTTTGGAATATGTAATTTGGGGCCCGGGATCGTTCTTTTAAAAACACTTATCCCCCCTCTACAAATCAAACCCTTTTTTTTTTACTGTAGGGAAGGTTACGCTTTTTTGAACTTTTTAAAATAAATCCCAGCAAGGAACCTGCTGCACGGGCGGCTCAGTATCTGAAAACAGCGTGAAATCACAGTGCAGTGGGGCACCTAACAACCTAAAGGCACTGAAATTTGTTTTTAAAAATCTTAATTCCCTGCACAGCTCGGAAATGCAGGGGGGCTATCTTTTAAATTTTTGGTTTTTTTAAACCCTTTTTTTTCAGGGACACTGGGGGGGAGACGGCCCTTTTTTTTGGGAGGAACGACCTGATCCCCATTCACCCACAGTTTTGATCCCTCCCCCTCCTCCTTCTCCCCCCACGGGATGCAAACCCCCTCCCCATTAATGCGGGTTTCTAAAGCTTTTTCCCCTTTTACGTTTTTTTCTTGTTTCTCTCCCCATCAACCCCCCCCCCTCTCTCTCCCCTCTCTCCCCTTCCTTTTCCCCCCTCTCTCTCCCCCCACCCCCCCCAACCCCCCCCCCTTCTCTCCCCCCCTCTCCCCCCCTCTCCCCCGCCCCCCTCCCTCTCCTCCTATCTCTTCCTGCGGTGGTTCGGGTTTTGGAAACTGTTTGGTTTTGGGGTTTACCCCTGCTCCTCCATGTTCCGGGGTCCAACCCTTCTGCTACAAATTTTCCCCTTCTCTCTCTCCCCTTCTCTTCTCTCCTTTTCCCCCCCTCCCTTTTTCCTCTCTCTCCCCCTTCTCTCTCCCTTTTCTGTCTCTCTCTGTCTCTTCCCCCTTTCGAAACTTCTCTTGTCTCCTCTCTCGCTCCCCTTCTCTCTTTTTCCCCTTTTTTTTTGTCCTTCCCCGCTCTCCTCTCCCCTCTTCTTTTCTCTCCCCCCTCCTCTCCCCCTCCCCCCCTTCCTGTCTCTCCCCTTCTCTCTCTCTCTCTTTTTTTCTCTCTCTTTCCTTCCCTCCCTCCCTCTTCTTTCTCTCTCTTTTCTCTCTTCTTTTCTTCTCTCCCCCTTCTTTTCTGTCCCTTTCTCTTTTTCATCCCTCTCCCCTCTTTTTCCCCTTTTCTCCCTCTCTTCCCCCTCTCTTTTTCCCCCTTTCCCCTCTCTCTCGCTCTCTGTCTTTTTTCCTCCACCCCCCCTTTTCCAAACCCCCCCCATTCCCATTTCTCTTTCCCCTTTCCCCCCTCTTTCCCCCCTTTTTTCTTCCTCTTTCCTCTTCCCCTTGTTTTCCCCCTTTTTGGGGGTTTTTTTTCCCCCCCCTTAAATCCCCCCCCAAGTCCCGGGTTTTGCCCGGGCTCTTTTAAAGAAAATGTTTTTTTCCCCCCCGTCCAGGCCCGGGTCTTTAATTTGGGCAAACCCCGGGGTCCCTTTAACCCATTAAACCCCGGGGTTCCGGGCTAGAACCCCGCTCTTTTTGGAAAGACCCTTGGGGAAAAAATTAAATTTCCCGAGTCCTGGTTTTAGCCTGCCTTTAAAAAGAAACCCCCCAAGATAAAAAACCCTCCCAGAGGGCCTGGGCTAACCTTTCCCCTTTTTTTTGGGAAAAAACCCGGGAATAAAAAAGGCAACCCCAAACCCGGGTAAAAAAATCCCAGAGGTTTCCCCGGGGCTGACCTGCCCCTTTTTGGGAAAAACCCCGGGGATTAAAAAACATCCCGAGCCTGGCTAACCCGCTCTTTAAAAGAAAAAAACCTGGGAATAAAAACTCCCAAGCCTGGGGCAACCTTCTCTTTTATGGAAAAAACCTTTGGGGGTAAAAAAAATTTCCAACCAGAGTCCGGGCCCCCCAGGGGCCCGCTCTTTATGGGAAAAACCTTGGGGGTAAAAAAAAAATCCCCGAGCCTTGGGCAGACCTGCTCCCTTTGGAAAAGCCTGGGAAAAAATAACATCCCAGAGTCCTGGTCCGACCTGCCCCTTTTTTGGAAAACCCGGGGGGAAAAAATACCCTCCCAAAAGGGCCCCTGGGCTAGACCCCCTCCCTTTTTGGAAAAACCCGGGGAAAAAAATAACACCCCGAGCCCTGGTCCCGACCTGCTCTTTTTTGGAAAGACCTGGGAGATAAACCCCCCAATTGGTCTAGCCTGTCTTTAGGAAAGACCGGGAGATAATAAATCCAGAGTCCTGGTCAGACCTTCTTTATGGAAGACCTGGGAGATAATACCCACCAGAGCCGGTCTGGGCCTGCTTTTAGGAAAGACCGGGAGATAAAAAACCCAATCTGGTCTAGCCCTCCCTTTTATAAAAAGCCCTGGGATAAATAACCCAGGCCCTGGTCAGACCGCTTTTTAGGGAAAAGACCTGGGAGATAAATCCCACCCAGAGTCCTGGTCTAGCCGTTTTATGGAAAGCCCCGGGGGAGATAAATCCACCAAAGGCCCGGGTTAAAACCGCCTTTTAGGAAACCGGGAGAAAAATAACACCCGAGGGCTCAAGGGCCCCTCGGTAAAAAATAGAAGGGAAAAAGGTTTGCTCTTTCATTTTCCCCTTTTGTCCTGTCGGCTGGGGTCAAAAGGTTGCTCTACCCTTAACAACTTTTTGATTGCAATGTACTCTGGTTCCAAACATCAAGCATGTTCCCCCACTTTTTATTGTTTCGTGATATCGAATGAAAACATTCTGGAAAAGAAAAAATTCGAGGGAAGTATGAATACGCTCAAAGGAAATACTTTGGGGTCTCTTTGGATTTGACAATATATACATATATATTATATATAAAAACATTTTATTATACAAACACACAAACACACCACACCCCACACCCCACACACCCACACAAAACCACAAAACATCATGACTCATCTGCACATGTGCGAAGGGATGTGCGGGGGGGGGGGTTTGTGTACGATGGGGCCGAGGTGAAAACACACCCGACTGCAGGCGCGAAAAAATTGAGGAAAAAAACCAAAAACAAATTTTAAAACAATATTTTCAAATACATTCACACACCAGAGTGTCACCGGGGCATGACACTGCGATAAGAAGAAGAAAAAAATCTTATACTATGTGCACTACTGGTCAAAAGTTTGGGGTCACTTAGAAATTTCCATTGCACTCCATTATAGACAGAATCCCAGCTGAGATCAGTTGCCTTGTTTTTTTTAACCAGGGCTGCAGTGTTTAGAATACATTATGTGCTTACAAAATTGCATAAGGGTTGTCCAATGTTTTCTTAGTTAGTTTGACCGGTAGTGTATATTTTTAATGAGAAGTCTGTTGTTTTCTAAAAGCGTATATTGTGGTGCCATGATCTTATACTGTGAAAGTAACCGATGGAGCCGATTTTTGCATCTCTTTCAGGGAAACACGGCTTTAAAATGAGACAGCAGGGCTGTGGCGGGGCAAGCTGAACCTTAGAGGCCAGCACCTTACCAACACCCTCGGTTTCCCAGCTCGGCTGCGAGGAGGCCTGTGGCTTCACACCTCTTCATTTGCACTTTGTACACACACTGACACACGCGCCGACACGTTTGGGTGGGGTCGTGTTATGTGGCCTGATTCACACGACCATGTCATGAACAAAACATCCCGAGCTTTTCCGCAGACCTCTGCACATCGAATAGCTAATATCTTTAAACGTGAGCAACATTACACACACACACACACACACACACACACACGCACACACCACACACACACACACACACACACACACACACACGCACCACACACACACACACACGCACACACACACATCATGTTGTTGTCCAGAACTATGCTCAACAATCTGTAGCTGCTATAGTTGAGGATTTTGGAGAGGGAAGCTGGTTAAAAAAGGTTTTAAAGGTGAGATTTATTGAATTTAGATTTTTTTTTTATATATTTAAAACAATAGCCAACTTACAACATGAACATGAATAAGATAATAAGACAATATATCCTCTCCTGTGATGATGTTGTATCTTTTCAACCAAACAGAGGAACATTTGTACTTTGTCAATTGACCATTTAACCTTCATGACTTGTTATCCTATATCAATGTCCTTTTTAATTCCTCAAAATAACATGATTGATTCCACCCAACGCTCTTTGCCAAGTACAAATCTCTACTTTCATTAATTTTGGGTCTTATTCAATTTTATAGCATTTGAAAAAGAAAATGAAGTGTTTTTGAAATAGTATTGAGTAAAAGTTGACATATTCCAGTCTGTGATTATCATCAACATCCATTCCTTTAATTTTAGTCTCAATAATTCCTAATTTCTGCTTTTCTAACTCACACATTAGGTATAATTTCCTATAAATGAGGTTTATTGACCATAAATTCCAAAAATAACTGGAAAACTAAAGGTAATAAGTTAGTGTTACGTAGTGTTAAATGTAAAAAAAAAGTGACAAACATTGAAATAAGTGTCAAAAGTGTTGAAAAAAAGTGACAAAAACGTAAGAAAAATTAAAAAAATCAATAAATGGTACAAATCCCTTGACTTTTCTTCTGGTTGATTGTGGTTTTTGTTATTAAATGTATTCATAACTATTGGACGCAATGCCATTAAATTTGGTACAGACATTAATTTCTCCCTCAGGATTTTTCATTGAACACCATAATCATAATCTTTACACATTTATATCTATTTTTAACTGATATATCATGCATTGTTACATCTCTAAATTACATTATTAAGGCTTGTGGTATTCACTCATTGGCAGACCCTCCTCCACAGCGCTGCGGATGAGGGTCTGGCTAGTCCACACGGCATTCTGGGATGGAAGAAAAACGTGTTTTGGTTTGTTAGCATTTCTTTAAACCAATCACAAGCGCCTGACAGAGCCACGGTGCCGCTGCTAAATAGCCTCAAGAAGGAACATGTGTACGTTCAAAAGTTGTTTTAGTCGTCACCAGAAAATGTGAATTGGACATTGGAAGTTGAGGCAAAAAGGAGAAAAAAAGGCAACCAAAAGGCGACAAAAAGGCAATGAAAAGGCGGCAAAAAGGTGGTGAAAAGGAGATGAAAAGAAGACGAAAAGGAGACAAAAAGGTGGTGAAAAGGAGACGAAAAGGAGACGAAAAGGTGGCAAAAAGGAGGGGAAAAGGAGGCAAAAAAGGTGGCAAAAAGGCAATGTAAAGGCTGCAAAAAGGAGACGAAAAGGAGACAAAAAGGTGGCGAAAAGGAGGGGAAAAGGAGGCAAAAAGGATGCCCAAAGCAGACCAAAAGGTGGCGAAAAGGTGGCGAAAAGGAGGGGAAAAGGAGGCAAAAAGGATGCCCAAAGCAGACCAAAAGGTGGCGAAAAGGTGGCGAAAAGGAGGCAAAAAGGTGGCGAAAAGGAGACGTTTCTACCAATGTTATGTAACCCTGGTCGTCAACAGGAAACTCCGATTGGACAGATAGTCTAGCTAGCGGTCTGGATTTACCCTGCAGAGACCTGAGGACCAGGTAACCATAGTCCTCAGAAACCAGCCGCAGGTTAGAGCGCCGACACAGAGACAGAGGACGGGGACGGACATCCTGCAGAGTTTCCAGCGCCGCCAGAGCAACGTCGTGGATATACACCAGGCTTGTGGTTATGTATTTAGGCTCTCTCTCTCTCTCTCTCTCTCTCTCTCTCTCTCTCTCTCTCTCTCTCTCCCTCTACACCCCCAATTCTGCAGACGTAGGCACAGTCTTGGGTACCGTGTCCTTCTGAGGTTCTCACACCCTCTTACCTCTCTGTAACCCTGAATCATGATGCAAATCTCAGAGAGTTGGCTGCATGCGTGGGAGTGGGGATGCCCATCGGTTCACTCAGTTCAGGAGGTGTTATCATCAACGTCAACACCATCAAAGACATATTCATTTCGACAGTTGTTTAGCAAGCATGTGACATATTCATGCAAATAATTCATCTTCACAGACGCCACCGGGGGAGCGCCACGTCTGAACTCAGGATCCTTAGACTCAGAGATCTGATCTGAATCTGGGAAGTTTTCAATCTGACTGCAATTGATTGAAAAGAGTAGGAGGATGTGATGCGCCTGCACGTAGAAAGAAGAAACTGGTTTCCTGTTCAGTGGCAGGAACACTTGACGGTGTTGCGGCCTGTGATATGGTGCCATATCGAGAGTAGGTCGAGTCCACGGTTCCCATGGCGGCAGTAAATTAGTTGTACATCACGTAACTGCAAACCCAATTCCTCTTTTTTTCAGTTATCTCCGCCTCTCTCATAAACTATATATTTCCTTTTGTTTAAGTCTAATTTCTAGTAAATTCTGACTCAACACATTAAGCATCAAAATCTCACTCAGCCATCGGACTTTTTTTTTATACATGTCACAAAACGTGGAAGAAAAAAGGGGAAGGGCCTTTACCCTCTAACTCCTTCAGCCCTGACTCTAATAAAAATAAAATATAAAATACATACTGAATATTAGAAAAAATGCATTACTCAGCAGTCACTTTAAAGAACAGAATATAATAGCAGATGGATAAACATACAGTGGGATTTGAAAGTTTGGGCACCCCAGGTAAAAAATGTGTATTAATGTGCATAAAGAAGCCAAGAAAAGATGGAAAAATCTCCAAAAGGCATCAAATGACAGATTAGACATTTGTATTATATGTCACAAAACGTTAGATTTTATTTCCATCATTTACACTTTCAAAATAACAGAAAACCCCCCAAAAATGGCGTCCGCAAAAATATGGGCACCCCACAGAGTTAATACCTTGACGCCCTTTTTATTTTTCGTTATTGGGAAAGTGTAAATGAGGAAAAAAATCTAACTTTGGACTATTAATATCTAAACAATCTATCAAATAGGATTTTTTTAAGTTACATAAATGAAAACATTTTCCCAAAGACTCAATGAGTAACGTTAAATAATTTTTGTTTTTCCTTTGAACAAAATTAATTGGTTACATTTTTCCAGAACGAGCAGCCTGGTTAAATGGTGCCCGCACTGTGCGGCCCCTTGGCTGCAAGGTCAGCACAGTGCGGGCTTTCTTTCCTTGCATAGAGTCTCCATGCCAACCAAAGTGACAGAAACTAAAGTTGGGGGAAAATGAGTGGGGGGGGGGGGGGGGGGGGGGGGGGGGGGGGCAATCAAAGGAATCAAAGCTGTCGGACGGGAAAAAGTGGCCAGCGCTTCTGCGGGTCCGTGAGGAACCTCAGCGAGCGAGTAAACACCCAGGAGCCGAGGGGCTTCTTTTTCTGTTTAACTCATTTAACCCCATTTTTGTCTCATTTTTTCTCATTTTTGCCCTCATGTTGCCCTCATTGCCCTCATGTTGCCTCATTTTGTCTTCATGTTGTCTCAGGCCCCTAGTTGTCCCATTTTTCCCTCAGGGTTTCCTCATTTTTTCTTCATGTTGTCCTATGGCCCTCATGTTCCCCCATGTTGCCCCATGTTCTCATGTTGTTTTTGTTGTCCTCATGTGCCCTCTTTTTCGTCTGTTCCTCATTTTCTTCATTTTTCCCTCATGTGCCCTCCTTTGTTCATTTTGTCCTCATTTTGCCCTCATGTTGCCCTCAGTTGTCCATGTTGTTTCAGGTTTCCTCTTTTTCCTCATGTTGCCTCAGTTGTTCATGTTGTCCTCATGGTTTCTTAGTTCCCTTGTTGTCCTCAGTTGCCCCATTTTGTCTTCTTTTTTGCCCTCGGGTTGCCCTCTTTTTGTCCTCATTTTGTCTCAGTTCCCCTCATTTTGTCCCATGTTTTCTTTTGTCTTCTTTTTGTCTTCTTTTGTCCTATTTTGTCCCATTTGTCCTATTTTGCCTCAGGTCCCTCATTTTCCCCCTTTTTTTCCCCTCGGGTTTTCTGTTGCCCTCATTTTGTCCCAGTTGTTTCAGGGTGTCCTCAGTTCCCCTCATGTTGTTTTCATTTTTGCCTCATGGTTTTCAGTTTCTTCATTTTGCCCTGTGTCCTCAGGCCCCTCTTTTGGTCTTCATGGCCCTATTTTTGCCCTCATTTTGTCTTCATGTTTCCTCTGTTGCCTCATGTCATTTTCCCTATAAGTGTTCTTTTTACCTAAAAAAAACATGTTTGACAACAAAAAGCTTTTGGGGGAAATTTTGATGGTTTTTTTTTGGGGTCTTTTAAGCATAGTGCAGTTTTAGTATAGTAAAATAAAAGTATGGAAAGTATTAGTAGTAATATATGTAAGTGCAGTTTGTATAGTAAAATATTATAGTGCAGTATATATAGTAAAAATTTAATAGTTAGTGCAATATTAGTATAGTAAAATATATGGGATAGTGAGTAAGTATGTATAAAAATTTAGATAGGGCAGTGTTAGTATAGTAAATATATGCTTTGTGCGGGTATATTTATAGTTAATATAAGTATAGTTCAGTATTAGTATAGTATTTATAGTATAGTGCAATTAGTATAGTTAATTATCCCATATTGCAGTTTTAGTATGTCTATTTTATTAGACATAGTGCAGTTAGTATAGTATATATAAGTATAGTGCAGTATTAGTAAGTATAATATATAGTAAAAGTGCATATTAGTTTATAGTATAATATATAGCATAGGCAGTCTTAGTATCGTATAATATAAAGCAATAGGCAGTTTTAGTAGATAATATATAGAAGTGCTAGTAGTATAGTATAAACATATTTATATGCAGATTGTATAGTAATAAAATAGCATATTTGCAAGTATTAGTATAGTATAATATATAGTCAGTGCAGTGTTATATAGTTTTAAATATAGTATAGTGCAGTATTAGATAGTATAATATATAGCATAGTGCAGATTAGAAAATAGTATAAACATATATAGTGCAGTATATATGTATAATTATAGTTAGTGCATAAGTTTGTATTAAATAAAATAGATAGCACGTGTTGTGATATTAAAATTTTAGCAAGTGCCGTATTAGTATATATAATAAAGTATAGTAAAGTAATTAGTATTTTAAAAAATATATGCAAGTGCAGTATTATATAGTAAATATATAGTATGTGCATATTGGGTATAGTATAATATTTTAGTAAGTGCGGATTTGGTACTAAATATATAGCATAGTGCAGTATTAGTTATTTAAAATATATAGCTTGGCAGAAAATTAGAAAGATTAGAATATAGTATAGGCAGTATTAGATATAAATTAACTAGAAAAGTGAAAGTATAGTTTAGTCGTATAAAAAAGCATAGGCAGTAGGAAATGTATGTATAATATACATAGTCGTATTGTTAGTATAATATTGTTATGCGTTGATTGTATGTAAATTTATTTTAGTTAGTGCGTTTAGTTATAGTATAATATATAGCATAGTGCAGTATTGGTATAGTATAACATAGTATAGTGCAGTTAGTTATTTGATAATATATAGCTTTTAGTGCAGTTTAGTATATATATACATGTAGTCAGTTGTGTGTAGTTATTATATCATGTGCAGCTTATTTTTAGTATAATCTAGTATAGTGCAGTATTTGTTTTTATTTAATAAAAATTTGGCATAGTGCATATTAGTATGTTTTAATATATAGTATGTCAGTATTAGTATTAGTTAATATTCCCATAGTGCGTTTAGATGTATATACATAGTTAGTGCAGTATTAGTTATATTATATAGCATAGTCCCAGTTAGTATAGTTAATATGTCGTATTGCATATATTTTATGTATATATAGCATAGTGGTATTAGTAAGTATAATATATAGTATAGTGCGTATATAGTATAATATGGTATGTGCATTTATTAGTATAGTATAATTTTTGTATAGTGCAGTATTAGTATAGTATCTATTAGCTTTAGTGCAGTATTGGGTATAGTAAAGATATGTAATGTGCAGTATTGTAAGTAATACTAGATAGTGCGTATTAGTATAGTATAATATATATAGCATAGTGCATATTATATAGTTTTAATGAAATAGTATAGTGCATGGTAGTATAGTATAATTAGTATATGCAGTATTAGTATAGTTAATATAAGCAAGTGCAGTATTTAGTAATAGTATAATACATAGAAATCAGTGCGGGTATTAGTATATATAATATTACTAGTGCAGTATTGTATAGTAAAATAATAGTATATGCAGTGTTAGTATAATAATATATAGCATAGTGCAGTATTAGTATAGTAAAATATATAGTATGTGCAGTTATTAGTATATGTAAAATACATAGTATTGTGCAGTGTTAGTATGTATAATAATAGCATAGTGCAGTATTATATAGTATAAATATAGTATAGTGCAGTTTTAGTAAGTATAATATAGGGTATAGTGCAGTATTAGTATAGTAATAATATATAGTGGAGTATAGTATAGTATAATATATGCATAGTGCAGTATTAGTATAGTATAATATAGTATAGTGCAGTATTAGTAAGTAAAATAATAGCATAGTGCAGTATTAGAAATAGTAAAATATATAGTATAGTGCAGTATTAGTATAGTATAATCCCTAGTAAGTGCGTATTTATAGGTATAATAAAATAGTAAGTGCAGTATTAGTATAGTATAAATATAGCATATGCAGTTTTAAATTAGTATAATATATAGTATATAGTATTAGGTATAGTAAATAAATACCCTAGTGCAGTATTGTATAGTATAATATATAGTATAGGGCAGTATTAGTATAGTATAATATCATAGGCAGTTTTATTTATAGTTTTAAAATACATAGTAAAATGGCTAGTATGTATAGTATAATATATAGCATAGTTGCAGTATTAGTATAGTATATATATAGTATAGTGCAGTGTTAGTATATAAATATGGGCCATAGTGCAGTATAGTTAGTATAATCATAGTATAGTGGCAGTATTAGTATAGTATAATATTACATAGTGCAGTTTGTAAGTATAAATATAGTATAGTGCAGTATTAGTTAGTAAATAATAGTATGTGCAGTGTTAGTATAGTATAATATATAGCATAGTGCGTATTAGTATAGTATAATATAGCATAGTGCAGTATTAGTATAGTATAATTTTTTCAAAATTATAAATACGAGGGGGATTTTCATAGGAGGAATATAGTAAATTTCAGGCGAGTATATATATCCAAAACCAGTCAGTAAATCATATGGCATAAGTACACCATTTTCCTGCCATCAGGTTAACATGCACGAGTAACAAAACCCCCACACGCATAAAAACTTTGCAAAGTTCTCCCTTCCCCCCCCCCCCCCCCCCCCCCCCCCCCCCCCCCCCTCCTACCCGAGTTTACAGGTTCCTAGAAGGTTCTACCTCCCAAACGGGGGAAACAAAACCCCCGAACCCCCCAAAACGAATGATGCAGAAACCCACCCGAACCCACCAGCCCTCAGGTCTCGGTCCCTGCACCTCTGTCGCCTGCCCCCCCCCCAGACAGACCCTGGTGCAGGGTTACGAGCTCCCCACCACATCAACCACGGGGCTCTAACATGCGTCTCTTCGTGCACATCAAGGCAAACGCAGCTCCATTTTTTTAAATGTGTTTTTTTGTTACGCTGCTGATACCACGAGTCAAATGAGATGTTTGCAAAATTCCAGCCACATTGAGAATTGCTTTGGTTTCAGTTCATATGTGGCCTGTGATGACTTGATTTCAATCTGAGGTCAGATTCACACCACTCGGCAACAGATACGGATACGCAAAATATATTAAAGATTTAAAGAATGAATGGATGATACGTTATATTCAAAAATAAATGAACAAAAAACTTAAAGTGAAAAAGAAAGTATTTCACTTTAAGAAAAAGCAAGAATAAGCTGAATAAATAAATACTCTGAAATAAGCACTCTTATCCTAAAAGGAGTAGGAAGAAGCTAAATACATCTAATAAAATTTATAACATAAAATAAATCTACTTTATTTTTTCAATAAACAACAATGCAACCCTGTAACCCAAAAACATCGTCAAAATAAAAAAAAAAAAAAACATTTGCAGATGAATTAATCAATAAAAGTTCCTATTCCATGGTTTTTTTCAATTAAATCATTTCTTATGTACCATCCTTAAGTAAAGGTCCTCAAACCCCCACACACCACCACACACACCACACACACACACACACACACACACACACACACACACACACACACACACCCCACACACACACACACACCCCACACACTTCAATCTCATTGCACAGGTACTGCACTTGTGTATGATGACAATAAAGGCTTTCTATATTCTAAACATACTATATACACACACACACACACACACACACACACCTGTCTATCTCCTGCTTCTCTTATTGCCTTCCTGAAAACTTTGTAGACCCGATGTTTTCTGCGTGAAAAGAACAATTTGTTCCCTTGTTTTTTTCATTTTGTTTGTATTATTTAACATCGTGTTGATTTTTAGCTTTTAAATACATCAGAGCAAAACTCAAACAAGTTAATACAATATTATGGACGTCTTTATTCTCACTATATTACAGTCAACACCACGAAATTGCGAGTGCTTAAAAGCACTTATATCCATGTGTAAGCTAAAAAATAACGTTCATTCAATCTATTTTCATGAGTAAATAAAACTGATGTTTTATGGTTTTTGGTATCGTCTTGTCCAGAAATGTCTGTTATTGGGTAGATCAAATATTTACCTAGAAACTCTCTCAAAGGGTTGTTTTATTCAGACTAATAGTGTCACTTTACTGAAACGTTCACACACTCAAACAGCGAACACCACATTTACTTTATCACATTTTTATGCTGTGTAGTTATTTTTTATTATGTCTGCCAATTAGGAAAAGTCTAGGGTCGCCTCGTATGATTTGTAGCTATAGTGAGTAATTTTAAGAAGGGTTATCTAGAGTTAGTACGATGTGGAATCCTTGGTACTTTTTCTGAGTGAAATTGGAAGGAATAGCCTGCGTCTTACCATCCCAACCAGACATATTTGGTTATAAACTAGTGTTTCAGACTGTGAGAGCAAACAGAGAAACAGCAAAAGCTGCAAACGGCACTGGATCATGGCTCCGGATCCCGGAGGGTTTAACCCTCGTGTTGTCTTCCCGTCAAAATTAAAAATCAGCACTTTTTTTGAAGCTTTCATTAATGTATTGACTTTTTCTTATGTTTTTGTCCCTTTTTTCAACACTTGATGACGCATTTTTTCCTTGTTTGTCACTTTTTTGATGTTACGTAACACCAACTTGTTAAATTTAGTTTTACAGTTATTTTTGGAATGTATGGTCAATAAACCTCAATTATGAGAAATTATACCTAATGTTTGAGTTAGAAAAGCAGAAATTAGGAATTATTGAGACTAAAATTAAAGGAATGGATGTTGATGATAATCACAGACTGGAATATGTCAACTTTTACTCAATACTATTTCAACAACACTTCAATTTGTTTTACAATGCTATAAAATTGAATAAGACCCAAAATTAATGAAAGTAGAGATTTGTACTTGGCAAAGAGCGTTGGAATCAATCATGTTATTTTGGGGAATTTAAAAGAACAGTGATATAGGAAAAGGGGTCAATTTGACCCGAGGACGACATGAGGGTTAAACAGAAGAGTCATGTCATCTGCATATAGATTGAGTCTGTGTCGTTTGTTTAACTCAGCTTTCCTGTTGATTGCCCTGCAAGTGGTAAAATACTGTATCAGCACTGTCTATGTAGCTAAATGGAGATTGTGAAGATTACATAAACCATCATTTGTCATCTCCATAAACCATATCTTAAGATCTTTAGAGTATAGCCCTCGACCTATAATAGTTTCACGTTCCATCTACTGTAATTGACTGGTTTCCTTGTTTCCCTTATTTTTAATATGCATGTTTTTATGTGTTGTTGTTTTTTTTGCTTCACTCTTCATTAGCTGCTGCTAATGCTATGTTTTGGTAATTGTGTTCAGAGGTGATGCCTCATATGTTGGATAAGGAAGAACTTTTGCACATTGTGTTGATAAACCACACGCAGCATGATGACTCAGTGTGTCTCTTTGGCACTTCTTTCTTTTTCTGTTTGTTTGTGTTATTGTTTGTTTTATTTGGATCCCCATTAGCTTCAGCATACACTAAGAGCTCTTCTTCCTGGGGTCCTACAATCTTTTCTTTGACAATACTCATTTTGACATTTCATTACACACACACAGACAGATTTTGAAAATACAAATCATAAGTAAATCTTACAGTTAACGCAATTAATACATGAAACAAAAGACACTACTCTGAATAGATTAATCTATTTTAAGATATACGATAACAAAAGCCCTACACCAAACTAATTTTATGTTAAATATTTGAAATAAATGTGTCTTAAGTGATTTTTTAAAGCTGTGATGGTCAAACTTCACACATATTTCTTGAATGATCAAAGTACAATCCAAAATGCAATCAGCCCTTTTCATGTATTCATAAAAAATATTTTTAGCACATAATTAAAGCTTTGTAAATTATATTACTTTTAATGGCTTAGGGTTAGGGTTATGTGCCACTCAACTACTAATAACTTTATAATAATCATTAATTTATAAAAATAATTTGTTAAAGGTTAGTGTATCATTAATTAAGAGATTATAAATTACTTGGTCATTATTGTAAAGTGTTAGCCTGAAATCTTACCCCAGAGCTGCCTTCTTTCCACTTTAAATGAAATATCTTCTCAATGTCTTTCTAACACAAAGGTTACTTAGAATATAGTTCAACTCAAATCTAAGCTCACACAAGCAACTGTGTAGGATGAATGGGTACCACATTAAAGCCACACACACACACACACACCACACACACACACACACACACACACACACACACACAGTAATGTGCAATCGGGACTTCAATAGTAAAAGGTCCACATGTTCACATGAGAACGATGAGATGTTCAAACTTTCCAAAGGATGCTTGGTGTATTTATGAGTCAACCCACGTGAACAGTCATTAAAGTGGTAAACACAGCGCTCGTTTTAATCTGTATTCGTCTTTCAGTAAATAAGGTTTCATCTTGACTTCTGGTGTCCCCACGATTTTATTCCCACTGGTTCCTAAACCTTCAGCGAATACAGAGCAACATCTCGGTTTTTATTGACTCTGCTTGTCAGAATAAGGGCAGCAAAAGAGGTAACACCCCCAAAATTGATTAAAACAAGGAGGCTATTTTGAGAAATTAATTTTGAAATAATTCTTTTTTTTTTTTATTATCTTGTAATTTCAATTAATTTGGGCGCATTTTTTCTGCCCCTTCCAATGCCTAAAGTCCCACAATCCTCAGCAGTGTTTCAAAATCAAGTAAAATCTCTTGTCATGAGCTGTGAATGTCTTCAGTTGATGGGTGGGAGAAAGAGAAAAGAGGACGTTGCCAGCAAACGAGGACACGCAAGAAACACTCAACATTCAGCTGTGCAATACAGAGGTGAGTTGGCATCTTATTGTTATCATATCAACACATTCATATGAACGTATTCATTTTTTAGACATTTTCTTATGTACCTAAAATAGGGAAAATTCAATCAACTGGCACACTTCAAGGGTGGGACTTGTGAAGAATATTATTCATAGATTTATATGATGAGGTTACTACATTTTTATCTTTATTACAGAGGCTCATCTAAAATTAGTTTACTAGTCCACTGTGTACTTCTCTTGAGTTGCATCCTTTTAGTTTTAATTTCAGGCTTTCCTTTTTCTTATTTACCATATGATCTGATATCAAAAATTCAACCAAAGCAGTTTTGAGATGATCAGTTTTGAGATGTTGTTTTCCACGTATCTCATGATAAATTCATAAATTTAAGAAATGGCAAATACAGCATTTATTTATATGTTTAATTAAGGTAATGCGGAAAGATAACATTCCCAATTTTTAAATCATTCTGTTGTCGTGCATGAAAAAAAAAAAAAAGAGTACATGCCGCTGAAATGGAAGTATAAAAAGTGAAGCATGGTGTCAGTTTAGAAGTCGTCAGACAACACCACAGTCGGGTTATCCTTCAGTGAAAACCCTGAAACCTTTGTGCAGGTGGCGGGCTGTATTTGCTAAGAAAACCTCAAGCTTTGGCATTGTAACTGAACATGTAGCAGCAGGTGTGCTGCATCTGAGTAAGTGAGGCTCTAAAAGTGACATGAAAGAGCTGATTCCTGCAGGTTTTATTGTGCAGGATATTTTTTTTTCTAACCTTGTCACTCATCAACTCCGTCAGTGTGCCATGCCGCGGTCGTTCCTCGTCAAGAGTAAGAGGACTCATGTACTCGGCTCATCGAAGGACTTCTATAGACCACGTTCCCAGCCCCGGACAGTCGCCCACCAGCCCGTGCAGCATGCAATGGGACAGGACGGGAGGTGTCTAGAAGACGTTGTGCAGCCGTTGTCCCCCATGTTAGGGGTCAAAGAGCGTCTGGCTGAAGACTGCTCACCGTGGGACGGGGTGGCAGTCCAGTCTTACTCTGCCCCCACAAATGAGCTTTGGCCTTCAGGTACCACACTCTTACCTTAGCAGGGATTTTGTTTTTTTAATCTTTGTCACTCTGGAATGAGAAGGAGACTACAGTATGTGTTGTTTAGGTTTAGCCATGTGAGAGTGTTGTTGACCTCGGTCATAACTGAGTAGAGATAGGGACCAAAGTTCGAGACTCTGACTCAAGCTTGACACTCAAGTCTCACACACTGGGACTTTAGACTCGACTTAAGACTTGTCCTCAAAAGACTTCAGACCCAACTTGGACTCGAGATGCAGAACTCGTGAACAATCGTCATTTTAGGAAAGGTCTGACTGGTATTTCCCTAACTACGTAATTTAAAACCTACCTACGTAACACTTAACATATCTGCTGCACGTGGCCACATGGGAGAGAGGACAACATAACTCGAGAGACTTAACTTGGACTCTAGCTCAGGAACTTGAGATTTGACTTGGACTCTAGCTCAAAGACTTGAGACTTGAATTGGACTCTAGCTCAGAGACTTGAGACTTGACTTGGACTCTAGCTTAGGAACTTGAGATTTGACGTGGACTCTAGCTCAGGGACTTGAGATTTGACGTGGACTCTATCTCAGGGACTTGAGATTTGACTTGGACTCTAGCTCAGAGACTTGAGACTTGACTTGGACTCTAGCTCAGAGACTTGAGACTTGAATTGGACTCTAACTCAAAGATTTGAGAGTTGACTTGGACACTAGCTCAGGGACTTGAGATTTGATTTGGACTCTAGCTCAGGGACTTGAGTTTTGATTTGGACTCTAACTCAAATAGTGGAGATTTGACGTGGACTCTAGCTCAAAGATTTGAAATTTGACTTGGACTCTAGCTCAGGGACTTGAGCATCTCTGCAATTGAGACATTAGTTTAGTAACAGACTCAACAAAGAGGATTAATCTTTGGACACTCCAGAAAACACTAACCAAAGACCCAAAAAATTCTCAACCATTCTCTGTAAACTAAAGACATTCCCATCATTATCTTTTCATAATCTAACAAAAGCCCCGGTGGAGAACAGAGACGCTCCTCTGCCATTCTCGCCTTGGACGGCGGACAGACACCCGGCATCTGAAAGAGAGAGACAACTGGAGCGACTGGTCTTCATTTTAGTCAACCACACATCGCACACCAACCTCAAATCCCCCGTCAGCGAGTGCCCGCTCTGTGAAAAGGTAGGAAGCCCCTGCATTGTGAGAATCATCAAATGTCCTTTCTACTTCTGTTCAAGTACAAGTTCAAGACCTTCATTTGTCCCCGAGGGGCGATTAATTTTGCTGCAGTAGCAAGAAGTCGACATACAGTACATGACAAGAAAGACAACAACACGGATTAAAAATAGAGGATCAGACCAGATGGGGAAATAAATACAACATTAAAAGTTTAAGTCCAAGTGCCTTATGTGCAGACGTTACCTATTCTTTACAGAGTTAAGCAGAGAGATGGCAGATTATTACACCAGCATCTCTGCTGGTGTAATAAAAGAGGAAACCACAGAGAATAACCATAAAAGTAACTGCCACGACACAGAAGCTGGCAACTTGTCAGAGAGTGACACAGCAGAGTGGTTCAGGGTGGTAAACACAATATGAAAGGGCAGTCAGTGTTGGTTTATAGGAGTAGGATGTTGCAAATGAAGCTGTAATTTTAAAAAGATAGCTGGTCTGCACACTTCTGCCAGAAGAATGCACAGTGCAAAACTACTAAAAAAAATAACTCAACACACTTATTTTTGGAATTGTTAATAAATCTACCTCATTTATATGGAATTATACCTGATGTTTGAGTTAAAAAAAACTAAAATTATGAATTACTTCAAAAAAATATTTATTATTTTGTGGATAAATACAGACTGTCAAAGTTTAGTCAGGATACGGTTTTAGAAACAGCGTAATTGTTTTTCTAAAATGAAATGAACAAAGTGAACTGATCCTACATTTTATCTGCGAAGAGCGTTGCATCTGTGTGGTTTTCTGACGTAGAAACTATGAAAATTAGTCAAATTTTTCCAGAGGACAACATGAGGGTTGAAAAAAAGTCTCTAAACTGAATAATTCGCTGATCATTAAACCGTTAAACGTGACAAACTATCCAGTAGAAGAAGTCGAAAATCTTTCAAATTTACTTTGTCAATCTCTTTTTTTGTAAAATATGACACTGTTTTCCGTCCGAGCCGCCATGACAGTGGTTTGAAATTCTCGAGCAGCCAGACCCACGTGACACGTTCGTCCAATCAGCTGCAAGTCAGGGGCGTAGAGCATCGACCACGGATGTATGACGTCGCGACACCCCGCTTCAGTCGTGGATACCGGTACCGATACTTTGATACCGGTTCCTAAATGATTTTTCAATAACAATTTTCCCCGATCTCTCTGTCCACCTCTTCAGTCTCTTTCAGAAGTGCTAATATCAGGAGGGGGCCCGCAGGCTCATTTCCTCAACACCCTCTCTGTCCCATTGACCAGATCCCCCACCGCCAGCGACATCCCGATGGGCTTCAGAGCAATAAGCAGCTACGGTAGAGCTAAGGTACAGTACACAGTGATAATCTTTACATGATCAATTTCAGAACAAGCATACATTTGTGCATAAAACATCCTCAAAATGAAGGATCTGAACCTCATAATAGGATGCAATATGAGGGGGAAACTGAAAAAAGGCCGGCTACGAGCTTGCATCGTGATTAAATACGTTATGTATTGTTGAATATTGGTAGGGAACGTCTCGGGTTACGTATGTAACCTTTGTTCCCCGAGACAAGGGAACGAGACACTGCGTCGGTTACAACACTACGTTAGAGGCGTTTCCCTTAGTGTCGTAACCGACGCAGCTCGAGTTCCCCTCGAAGGGGAACGTCTTGGGTTACGTATGTAACCCTTGTTCCCCGAGATAGGAACGAGAACGAGACACTGTGTCGGTTACGACACTATGGGAAATGCCTCTAGCGTAGTGTTGTAACCGACGCAGTTCGAGTTCCCCTCGAAGGGGAACCCAACATGCCAAGCCCCCGGAGGGTTTTCTGGGTTTCCTTTGCGTGTCCTTTTTTATTTAAAGTCTCTTTAATATAGCTTGACTGTGACTTGGGAAGGAAACATTGGTTTGTCCTTATGGCTGTGACTGAGTGAACCTGGGTTTGTGTGTCCAGGACCGAAGCTTTGGCTGCACGGTGTGTGGAAAGGTGTTCAAGCGCTCGTCCACCCTGTCCACACACCTCCTCATCCACTCCGACACGCGGCCTTACCCCTGCCAGTACTGCGGGAAAAGGTTCCACCAGAAGTCAGACATGAAGAAACACACCTTCATACACACAGGTGAGTGGACACAAAGGTACGAGGCTCAGAATGGGTGACGTCACATGAATCAATCATTAATAGATTAATCAGTTCAAGTCATTTTCTATGAAAATAACAAAAACACTTCACTGATTCCATCTTGTTAAATGTGAATATCTTCTAGTTTCTTCTCTCCTCTGTGACAGTACACTTAATATCTTTGAGTTGTGGACAATACGAGACATTTGAGGACATCTCCACATTTTTTACCATTTTCTAAAATTTTTAGAGACCAAACAACTCATTCATTTATCGAGAAAATAATCCACAATGAAAATAATCAGTAGTTTCTACTTGAAACAGCTTTCAAATTTGTTCTCTGAGCAAGAAAATACAAAAAAAATCTTCTTTGTAACATCGATCTTCTGTTTTATGTTGGGGAATAAAATTTAGGCTACACAAACTATAATTAAACAATTAACTAAAGAAATAAAATCTTTCTATTATCCTGCTTTTTGCACATTTGTACACACAATAAAACAAACTATCCCCAAAAAGGTGTCATGCTTGGCTGATGAGGGAAAAATAGCTTTATCGATAAAAACAAATTTAAACAAAGTGCAATGAAAACAGATTTAACTAGTAAATTGTTGGCTAAATTAAGCATGAGACTTAAAGACAAGGGGGCAGATGATTTCTACATGTTTTCCCACCATTTGGAGTTTGCTTGGTGAACACATCTTCTTTGTAGCCTCCATGTTTTTCCCACATTACAACTTAAATATGAACACCAAAGTGGGAAGAACAGCTTCCTAATTCAGAAAATGGGACTGTCCTAACTATAGGGATTGGGGAGAAAAATCTAAAATCTTACGTATCGGGATTTTTTTGGATTCCCTAAAATTGATTCTTATCCCTGAAAATGGGTACGCTATTTAAAAAAATGAACCAAAGATACACTTAAATATTTTCTGTTTACCGCTAACGGCAACTACATCATATCCCTTTCCAGCAAAACAAACCAAAAGCAGGAAACGCAGATAATCCATGTTATGTTTATTACTTCTAAACTATCCTTAAGTACTATACATCATTATCCAACGAAGTATGCAGTAGGAGGGAGTTTTATTTGACCTGGGTTTAGGAAAAGAACAATGGGACGGTTGGGTTTAGGAAAAGAACAACGGGTTGGGTTTAGGAAAAGAACAACGGGACGTTTGGGTTTAGGAAAAGAACAATGGGACATTTGGGTTTAGGAAAAGAACAACGGGACGGTTGGGTTTAGGAAAAGAACAACGGGACGGTTGGGTTTAGGAAAAGAACAACGGGACATTTGGGTTTAGGAAAAGAACAACGGGACGGTTGGGTTTAGGAAAAGAACAACGGGACGGTTGGGTTTAGGAATCGTGACACGCGGGACACCATCTCCGGTGTCCTGGGTCAAAGTCCTGTGTTGACCTTCCTCCACAGCGCTGCAGAGGAAGGTCTGGCTAAGTTACTTGAGGCGCTGCAAAATAGCCTCAGGAAGGAACTTGTTTTGGTGGAACGTGTATACGTTCAGAAGTTGTTTTAGTCGTGCAACAGAAACCTCAGATTGGAAAGATAGTCTAGCTAGCTGTCTGGATTTACCCTGCAGAGATCTGAGGACCAGGTAACCATAGTCCTCAGAAACCCACCGGAGGTTAGAAGGCCAATACAAAGAAAGCAACAGGAAACAGACATTGGCAAAAAGACATGCATCTGGCGGATTTCCTGCGGCACCTAAGCAATCCCAGAAGTGAAACGTCGAGGATATAGACTACTTCTTCACGAATTAAACAAATGTCAGACTGACTAACTGACATGTGATGTGCATTCTTCTTAGAAAACAATTAGCTTTCAGGAATGTTTCATGGTACATTGTCTGGAGAAGTGTAGTATTCAACTTAGAAAATCAGATCAGGACAAAAGCACATTGTCCTGGCCCTAATCCTAACTAAATGCAACTTCAAAAAAAAACCATGCTGTGAAATGCTCAAACACCCACCTGTGTAACATTGTGCGTCCTCCCCCAGGTGAGAAACCACACGTGTGCAAGGTGTGCGGTAAAGGATTCAGCCAGAGCTCCAACCTCATCACCCACAGCCGAAAGCACAGCAGCTACCGGCCGTTCAGCTGCGTCCGCTGCAAGCACAGCTTCCAGCGCCGGGTGGACCTGCAGCGCCACCAGCAGGCGCAGTGTGGCTATGAAGACACGCTCACTCAACAGCCCATGAAGCACTGAAGTGATGGCCTTTTTGTACATAATGTCCAATCATTCATATTTGTAAAAGTCAAAAGTTTATGCACATGAGGACGTCTCTGAAGTCCAACAATAAAACTTAATTGATTGTGTATGAATGCTATTTTATGCCATTGGTTTGTGTTCTGAGCTAAATTGTTTGTGTTGTAGATCTGGTTTTGCCCATCAGGGGTTCGTGGAAAATATTGAGTAGCCTGACAATTTTTTATTTTTTTTTAATCTGATTTGATTAAAATAATATACATATTACCAGTCAAATGTAACACTTAAATATTAGCCTACATGTTGCAATGATATAAGTGTGTGAAAACTAATTTGCAAGCAGGCACAGAAGTTTAGCTAAAAGTAATAAATGGTAAAATAACTAGCTAAAAGTAAAGAATAAATGGTAAAATAACAAGCTAAAAGTAATGAATAAATGGTAAAAGTAACTAGCTAAAAGTAATGAATAAATGGTAAAATAACAAGCTAAAAGTAATTAATAAATGGTAAAATAACTAGCTAAAAGTAAAGAATAAATGGTAAAATAACTAGCTAAAAGTAAAGAATACATGGTAAAATAACAGCTAAAAGTAAAGAATAATGGTAAAATAACAAGCTAAAAGTAAAGAATAAATGGTAAAATAACTAGCTAAAAGTAAAGAATAAATGGTAAAATAACTAGCTAAAAGTAAGAATAAATGGTAAAATAACTAGCTAAAAGTAAAGAATAAATGGTAAAATAACTAGCTAAAAGTAAAGAATAAATGGTAAAATAACTAGCTAAAAGTAAAGAATACATGGTAAAATAACAAGCTAAAAGTAAAGAATAAATGGTAAAATAACTAGCTAAAAGTAAAGAATAAATGGTAAAATAACTAGCTAAAAGTAAAGAATAAATGGTAAAATAACTAGCTAAAAGTAATGAATAAATGGTAAAATAACTAGCTAAAAGTAAAGAATAAATGGTAAAAGTAACTAGCTAAAAGTAATGAATAAATGGTAAAATAACAAGCTAAATGTAATGAAAACCATTTCAAATGATTAGCCAAAAGTAATGGAGAAAAAGTTTAAATAGCTAAAGGTTGAAATAATTAGCTAATAATTGAAATAATTAGCTAAAGGTTGGTAAGCTAAAGGTTGAAATAGTTATCAGCTAACTATTTAGTTATATAGTTAACTACATAGTTATATAGTTAGCTTAAGGTTGTACAAAATTCCCCAAATCCCTTAGTTACTGGAAACAACAACAACCTTCGAGCTACATGCTGAAAATGGAAGTGGGTTTTGAAGATAACCGTGGAACAAGGCCGGCCTGCCTGGTTCTGTCGGGGAACGACTGTAAAGATTTAGTAAGCTACCGTCACAAGACTTCCTGTTTTATCTGGGTTGCGTGTGATTTGAGAGTGAAACAACAAGTCAACATGGATCTCGGCTCCTTTAATACATCTTTCATTTGCCACAAAAACACAACGCAGCTAAGTCACATATCAACAAATGCAGCTTCCAGCTGATTCAGTGACATCACAAAGTGAAATTGACTCTAAAACACGCAGTCACCCCTCAATTCATCCTTGACCCGGTGTTTCCGTCTCTGAATCCGATGATGATGAGGATGATGATGATGATGATGATGTGGTTTCTGTTTGAGTCACTCCAACCAGGTTTAGATCCTGTTGAATCCAGATGAACGTCTCTACACGTAACAACTTGCTGCTGCTTTTGAGATGACTTTGATGCAGAATTCACAATGCGGCGGCGATGTGTTGTTCACATGGTTTCGGTCCGCTCGCATGTCTGCAACACAGCGACAAATGATGGAGGAGACACACACACACACACACACACACACCACACACACACACACACACACACACACACACACACACCAAGCTGTCCCAGTTCTCCTTCCTTTGATTTGCAGGAAATCCTGAGAAAGATAAAGTAATAACAACTGTTCAGACCTGATGTAGCCTATCAGGATCAAGGTCTGCAGGTGCTCGTCTAATGCTGATGTTTTATCTGGAACTGCCGGTGTTTCTAACCACTTCAGTTTATTTTAAATACACCGCCATGGCATTTTGGTTCACTCTGTGTCGCCCAGCTGGAGTAACTTGTACAGTTTTATGTACTGTTATTTTGTATAAATAGTCTGGATCAACGGAAGTACATTTCCAGGATAAAATGCTTTATACAAATGTTTCCAACACCTATTAATCCTCGTGTTGTCTTCCCGTCAAAATTGAAAATCAACAATTTTGTTGATGCTTTTTATCAATGTTTATCTTTTTCTTACATTTTTGTCCCTTTTTTCAACACTTTTGATGCTTTTTTTTTCAATGTTAGTCCCTTTTTGGAAATGTTCAACACTTGTTAACTTTAGTTTTACAGTTATTTTTGGAGTTTATGTTCAATAAACCTCCTTTATAGGAAATGATACCTAATGTTTGAGTTAGAAAAGCAGAAATTAGGAATTATTGAGACTAAAATTAAAGGAATGGATGTTGATGGATAATCACAGACTGGAATATGTCAACTTTTACTCAACACTATTTCAAAACTACTTCCATTTGTTTTTCAAATGCTATAAAATTAAATAAGACGCCCCAAAATTACCCATCAAACCCCGAAGAGCGTCACAGCGATTTCTTATGCAATTAATGTACAAAACTAACGCAGCCGTAACTACACAGTCTCTGCCGCGTGAGGAATTGACAACACTGAGTGTAAAATGAGTGCAGTCTCCCTTTAAAGAGCCGTCCTCGTCAGATCTGACCTCTACACCGAGCTGGACGACCGATCCGACGGGGACGGTGGAGTCCAGATGTTGACGCCTTCATGGGTGTGCGTGTCTGTAAAATGACTTTCTCTTCCAAGTGCTGCTGTACGTGGACCTTCAAAAAGATAGAATTATAAAATTTAAAATGTCTCCACACGACCATGGATGGAAAAAAACATCAAGCTATATTGAACAATCAATGATGTTTCACTTGGTAATCCTGAAAATCCTCATTTATCTTTATTTTGCTTAAATGTTGGTTACATCTTTGATACTGGTGGTTATCAGGAGTTAAAGGTGCACTATGAGTTCCTGCATGGTCACATCTGTTGTAGCTTGCCCCCCCGACCCCCCCCCATGTTTCCCTAACTGTCATCACCTACTGACTAATGGCGTTTTTCCACTGCATGGTAGACCTACCTCCTCCACTCTACTCGCCTTTTTTGGTTTTCCATTACAGAAAGAAAGAAAGTCCCTGGTACCTGCCAACAGGTACTTTTTTTAGTACCACCTCAGTCGAGTTTTCAACCGAGCTGAGGCGGTGCAAAACCTGCAGACTGCTGATTGGCCAGAGAGAATCGTCACTATTCACTGCAGATTGCTGATTGGTTGGATAGAATCGTCACTATCCACTGTAATAATACTAATAATCTTTATTTGCAGAGCACTTTTCAAAAACAAGTTACAAAGTGCTTTGTAGACTGCTGATTGGTCGGAGAGAATCGTCACCATTCACTGCAGACTGCTGATTGGTCGGAGAGAATCGTCACTATTCACTGCATCATTATTACTACCCTAAAATCTATAGAACCCTAAAATCAGGGGTATGCTTGGTTGGGGGGATTTAAGAGGCAAAAATGAAGATGCTAGATCTATGAAGAAAGTTGTACTCTTGTTAACAATTCAATCACAAACACATTGGTTGTATACATGTACATATCTGTATATGAGGCTTAATTTTAATGGAGTAGAAAAAGTCAAGAAGATATCCTGAACTAAGCTATATTAGTTTGTTACAGGGCTGTAGTCCAGACCACCTTAGTCGAGTCCAAGACAAGTCCAAGACCAGGAATAGTTGAGTCCAAGTCAAGGCCGAGTCCAAAGAAGTTCGAGTCCAAGACAAGACCGAGTCCAAAGAGGCTTGTGTCTGAGTCAAGTTGAGTCCAAGACAAGTCCAAGACCATGACCAATCGAGTTCAAGACAAGGCCGAGTCCAAAGAGGCTTGAGTCCGAGTCAAGTTGAGTCCAAGACAAGTCCAAGACCATGACCAATCGAGTTCAAGACAAGGCCGAGTCCAAAGAGGCTTGAGTCCGAGTCAAGTTGAGTCCAAGACAAGTCCAAGACCATGACCAATCGAGTTCAAGACAAGGCCGAGTCCAAAGAGGTTTGAGTCAGAGTCAAGTCGAGTCCAAGACAAGTCCAAGATCAGGACCAGTCGAGTCTAGGATAAGACCAAGTCCAAAACGGTTTAAGTTCAAGACAAGACCGAGTCCAAAGAGGTTTGAGTCCGAGTCAAGTCGAGTCCAAGATAAGTCCAAGACCATGACCAGTCGAGTCTGAGTCAAGACCGAGTCCAAAGAGGTTTGAGTCAGAGTCAAGTCGAGTCCAAGACAAGTCCAAGATCAGGACAAGTCGAGTCTAAGACAAGATCAAGTCCAAAAAGGTTAGAGTCCAAGACAAGACCGAGTCCAAAGAGGTTTGAATCCGAGTAAAGTCAAGACAAGTACAAGACCAGGACCAGTCGAGTCTAAGATAAGGCCGAGTCCAAAGCGGTTTGAGTTCAAGACAAGACCGAGTCTAAAAAGGTTTGAGTCCGAGTCAAGACCGAGTCCAGGACAGAAAAAAAGGTCTTATGCATGACAGTATCAAGACAATCATTTTGGGTTTCACCTTCCCTCCAATATTATTATAAACATAATAAAGACACCTGGACTCGGTCCAGACCAGAAGCCATTTTGGGCAAGACCAGCGGCCGAGACCGAGACAAGTCCTAGTCCAAATACTAGCAAGTCCGAGTCAAGTCAGAGACCATAGAAAAAAGGTCTTGAGTCCGGACTCGAGTACTACAGCCCTGGTTTGTTATTTTGCGTCCAAGACCAAACTTCAGTAAAACATGGAAGGCAGTGGTGCCGTGACGCTGAAGTCGTTACCTGTGTGATGACAGATGCACCACAGACCCCCCATCAGACCGACCCCCATCACAAAGGCAGCGAAGACTAGTCCTGTCACTGGACCTGTCTGCATCAGGGCACCTAGAGACACAGCGTTCACGGGGTCAACCCTCATGTTGTCCTCGGGTCAAACTGACCCCTTTTTCAGTTAATTCGGTTAATTTCGGTCACCAAAAATTTGCCGTCGAAATAAGAAAAAAAGCATTGAAAAAGTGACAAATATGTTGGAAAAAGCGATAATAATGTTGGAAAAAAACTTTTTTTTGGTTGACGGGAAGACAACACAAGGATTAAATACTCTCACAATAACAATTTTTTAAACCCCTTGAGATCTTGTTTTCATCCATTACATAACAGGAAAAATAAAAATAAAAATGCAATTATCAATTCGACAACGTCCATACAACAGGCCAAAAAAAACCAACCAAATCAACACAATTCATCACAGCATTACAACCACTAGGTGGCCAATAATAAATGAATGGAGTGTGAGTCCATCACCAACTACAATCTGTTAAGAACCAGAAGTTTTTTTATCGTCATTGCAATACCAACTGGAGAAATATACATATTGCGATAGACACATTTTTTGCGTTAGATGAAAACAAAAATCTAAAAAAACCTACGGCCTAAACACATCCAGACACCCCCCCCCCCCCCCCCACCCACCGACCAATCATTAGTAACTAGGTGAGAGGGAGAGAATATTGAATAATTGCAGCCCAGACGCAATTTAGTAATTTTCTAAATTTCTGAATTTCCTCTGACTAAAAAAGGGAAAATTGAAAAAAACAGGTTTAAAATCCAATTTTTTTATTTGTCCATTTTAAAGTGAGAAGACATGATATTCTTAAACATACCAAATATTAGAAAAGTGATAACTTGATGACTTATTTCACTTAAGAGGTAAATTATTCCAATCTGCTGCAGCTTTAACCCTCGTGTTGTCTTCCCGTCAAAATTGAAATTCAACATTTTTGTTGGCGCTTTTTATTGATGTTTTTTAACTTTTCTTATGTTTTTGTCCCATTTTTCAACACTTTTGATGTTTTTTTTTCATTTTTGTCACTTTTGTTGGCGTTTAACACTACGTAACACTAACTTATTAACTTTAGTTTTAGTTATTCTTGGAATTTATGGTCAATAAACCTCATTTATAGGAAATTTTACCTAATGTGTGAGTTAGAAAAGCAGAAATTAGGAATTATTGAGACTAAAATTAAAGGAATGGATGTTGATGATAATCACAGACTGGAATATGTCAACTTTTACTCAATACTACACTGTAAAACTTTTCACCGTAAATTTACAGTAATATACTGGCAGCAGCTTCGCCAGTAAACTACTGTTAATTTACAGTAAGCATACTGTATTTTAAAATTAAGGTATTTTACTGTAAACAGGTATACAGTTACTAACTGTATTATTTGAATTTACAGTAATATACTGGCAGCAGCTTCACCAGTAAACTACTGTTAATTTACAGTAGGCATACGGTTTTAAACTACAGTATTTAACTGTAAACAGGTATACAGTTACTAACTGTATTTGAATTTACAGTAATATACTGGCAGCAGCTTCGCCAGTAAACTACTGTTTATTTACAGTATGCATACTGTTATTTTTAATTACAGGTATTTTACTGTAAATAGACATACAGTTTTACTTTATTTGAATTTACAGTTTTTTTTGGCAGCAGCTTTGCCAATATTACACTAAAAATATAATTTCATGTTTATTTTGATTTACTGTAAATAAATATAATTAAATTTGTTGTACATGTACAACAATTGTGTTGACAGCACAAAAACATAGTGTTATGAAATTCTCAGTATACTGATCCAGAAGAATAAATTCTGCAGCTTTAAATAAACCTCAGGGAACACTGCAATAAATAATTAGTCTTAAATAACAAGGAAAAAAGCAAGATTCAAAATCTAATTAACTCTTTATTTTAGAATCAATCATAATGTAGTAACTCATCTTGTAACTGCTTGGCTCCCATGCAGTAACCGTTTAAATCAACAATTTATAAAACATCAATGAAACACTTGAATGGGGCAAAACACTACATACAGCCGCAAGAACTGAACTAAACAACACAAAAAACTAGAGATATCGTTAATTGATGAAGACAAATGATATCTGCAGCTAAACAAAACAATACAAGAGAAACTCAAACAAAGTCCCACTTGAAGTCGTTGAGCTTCCTGATCAGGGTGCAGACATGCGGGTTCACTGTTGAAGGTTTCTTCTGGACCATCTTTCCAGTTTTTCTGCTGGGTGCCTTTGATCCTCTCTCAGGATTAGTCACCCATGCAGATCCTAAATGACAATGGAACAACACAAATGCTATAGGTTAATGAAGAAATGGTTCATTTTGGAGGAGAATATATCCTCTTTTAGTGTTAAAGGCACTACAGCTTAATTGTATTTTCTTATACAAGTAGTATTCAGCTACTAAACAAGAATAAAAAACTGTATGTAATGTATGCCATTGTAGAATTACACATTCCAAAGGAAATAAACAATACAGTTACCAATAATTTAGAAATGTCCAGAAGTATATAATTTCTGGAAAAGATATTTTACCGCATAATACAATTAAGTTCACTTTATTCCTTCTGCATTGTTGGTAACATTTCATGAACATTAGAGCTGTGTTGTTACAGTATTATTTTAGAAGACTTTAATGAGGGAAATATTCTTTTATTTTGAAATGTCACAAACAGTAACGATGCTTGACGGTGGTAGTTATGTGGCGTAACGAGTGACAAAGGCTGGGTTTTTGCAAAATTACTTTAAACCCCTAAGTTGTTTTTTTAAATTTTAGTCAATGTTTATGCTTGTAGCAAATTAGAAGCTTTAGCTACTGAAATTCTAATCTCTGAGCACTTAATCAATAAAAAGTCAATCCCGGTGTATAATACAGTATGTGTGGAAAATCTCCTACCTCTGAATGAACTCAACGAGCATGCAGCCTGGTCCTGGTATTGCAGGTTAAAGTTGTAGTGAGTTGACATTAGAACAGCAAGTCCCAGCTCAAAGGACCCCCCCTCACTGACAACCTGGCCCTCCACGCTCACCACCCCGCTGATCAGTCAGTTGGACCTAAAAGAAATAGGAATATAATAGAAATGGTAACAATATGATTTCATTGTACGTAAATTAATTTGATCTGAATTTATTTACATATCCCCATATTTTTTTTAAACCAGTGAAATGTCTTCATATTTATGGCTATGGTAGAATTATACATTGTTCTACAATTTGCTTTACAATTATAAAAACTAAACCTTTTTCTATGGCATTGTGGCTATACCCAACAAATACAAAGCTGATGACTTTCCATCAGTGTATTTTCCCCATAAAAAATGGTGTGTGTTAGGTCATGACAACCAACATATATTTTTGTTAATGCTCTGTAGTATTGACTGTAATATAAAATATATGATATAATAATGAACTCTAAAAGGTAATGCAGAGTAGACTGCTATACAAACAACGTACCGGTACTATTAATCTCAGGCTTTCAGACAGTGGGACAGTCTGAATCATGGCGGGAGTGGCAGACACCTGCAAAGGAAAAAACATAACAAAAATGCAATAATTACCTTATAGTAGCATTTTATGCCTTTATTTGGATAGGACAGCTTAGAATTGAAAGGGGAGAGAGAAGGGGGATGACATGCAGCCGAGGCCCGCAGCTCGGAGTCAAACCCGTGGCCGCTGCATCGGAGTTAAAAATGACAATAAACAGTTTGAAAAATAGATGACAAGTCAATATTATATCTTCGTTTGCACAAAAAGTCCTTTATCTAAAGTTATAGTTTTAGTAGTAAACCAAAGCAAATATGACTAAACAATGTTCATTAGCAGAAATAAAAAAGTCCGCCTAAAATCTTTGAAAAATAAACCATGAAACCGTTTTTTTTTTTTTTAAAGTCTGTTATCTAGCTAGCGCTAGTTAGAGTTATGGTTTTATAAGAAAACCCGAGCAAATATGAGCAGCACCAAAGTCTGTAAGGTTCCAGTAGATTCGGGTAGATGCAGCACTGTGTTAAGGATTTTTCAAAACGCTTGTGGACAGTATAACGTTAGGACTCCTGAGGAAAATGTTTCTATGGGGTACTAACGTTAACGTCTATAGGGTTCTAACACCGTTAACGTTGAGCCATCTTAACGTTAACGGTGTTAGTGGTAATGTTACTGGACCGTGATAACGTTAGCTAACCTAGCTAACATTACTACTAACACCGTTAACAATAAGCTAGCTAGCCGTTAACGTTGTTAGCGATAATGTTAGCGACCGTGATAACGTTAGCTAACCTAGCTAACATTACTACTAACACCGTTAACAATAAGCTAGCCGTAACGGTGTTAGCGATAATGTTAGCGACCGTGATAACGTTAGCTAACCTAGCTAACATTACTACTAACACCGTTAACAATAAGCTAGCCGTTAACGGTGTTAGCGATAATGTTAGCGACCGTGATAACGTTAGCTAGCTAAACACATTACTACTAACACCATTAACGTTGAGCCATCTTAACGTTAATGGTGTAGCGATAATGTTACTGACCGTGATAACGTTAGCTAGCTAGCTAGCGGTTAGCTAACATTACTACTAAGTCAGTGTTTGTGGTAGTTAATTTTTAGCGACCGTGATGAAGTTAGCTAGCTAAAAATACCACTGACACCATTAACGTTAAGATAGCTTAACGTTAACGGTGTTAGTAGTAAAATTAGCGACCGTGAACACCAGATGATTAACTCTACTAGCTAGCTAGCTTAACGTTACTGTTACTGGGTGATCGGCTGCCATATCTAAAAAAAAAAATGAATCGATAAAACTATTCTTAACATTTCAAGGCATGCAGGCAAACAAAATATTTTCAAACTTACATAAATGTTGAAAAAGCCGCTGACTCGCGTCCTCTTGGTGAAACTGCTGTCCACGCGCTTTCCAGAGACTGATATGCATCACGAGCCTGTCGTTGTCTTAAATATTTTAAATGTAATCCCCGCTTTTTTTCTTATTTTCCCGAGATGCACTGCAATTTACAGTAAATCTGTAATCTGCACCATTCTGCAGATATGTGCTGTAATCCTAGACCGTTAATTTTATTTTCTCCCAGAATGCATTGCCACATACAGATAATCCTGTTAATAGTAAAACAGTAAATACTGTGAGATTTTAGCTGTAAATTTACATCAAAGGTTTACAGTGTATGTTTTTCAAATGCTATAAAATTGAATAAGACCCAAAATTAATGAAAGTAGAGATTTGTACTGGCAAAGAGCGTTGGAATCAATCATGTTATTTTGGGGAATTAAAAAGACATTGGTATAGGACAACATGAGGACAACATGAGGACAACATGGGGACAACATGAGGACAACATGAAGACAACATGAAGACAACATGAGGACAACATGAGGACAACATGAGGGCAACATGAGGACAACATGAGGGCAACATGAGGGCAACATGAGGACAACATGAGGACAACATGAGGACAACATGAAGACAACATGAGGGCAACAAGGAGGGCAACATGAAGACAACATGAGGACAACATGAGGACAACATGAGGTCAACATGAGGACAACATGAGGACAACATGAGGGCAACATGAGGACAACATGAGGGCAACATGAGGACAACATGAGGACAACATGAGGGCAACATGAGGGCATCATGAGGACAACATGAGGACAACATGAGGACAACATGAGGACAAATGAAGACAACATGAGGGCAACATGAGGACAACATGAAGACAACATGAGGACAACATGAGGACAACATGAGGACAACATGAGGACAACATGGGGACAACATGAGGACAACATGAGGGTTAACCTTAAAAGCTCTTTGCCGATGGTTTTCTTAACAAAACTTCACTTTAAAGGAAGATACTCACTGCTGCGCTGTGGGTCTGGACTGTTCAGCGGGGGGGCGCTCAGTCTCTTGGTTCTTGGTCCAGCGGGGGGGCTCGGGAGTTTGGGTCCTAGTGAACTAATCGGCCGGGTGACCACCATGGGCCTGGACAGGGTTCTGATCTCACACTGAGATGGGAATACGTGTGTTAGTTACATATATATAAGAGGCAACTAAGAGTATTAAATGGATTCTTTTTTCTTTGAGATTCTTTTTTGTGTGTGCATTTTTAGGCCTTTATTTTGAAAGGACAGCATAGACATGATAATGAGAGAGGGGGGGAATGACATGCAGAAAAGGGCCGCAGGTCGGAACTGAACCCGTGGCCGCTGCGTGGAGGACTGAGTCTCTGTGCATGGGTGCACGCTCTACCAGATGAGCTATTTTACCCATGGAAATATTTTACCCATGGTTACTTATTTCATTTTACTGCGTTTATTTGTTTTGAATTCATCTTAATTTTTGCAGTTTTAAAAGCTGAATTTTTAGATCTTTGACAAATCAAATTTGAGCAAAACTGGATCCGTATTTTTTTAAATTTAACTTAGTCATTATATCCACATTACTGAGGATTATTTATCAAAAATCTCATTGTGTAAATATTGTGAGAAAGCACCAATTATCGTTGCGGTATCGATATCGAGGTATTTGGTCAAAAATATCATGATATTTGATTTTTTTTCCATATCGCCCAGCCCTACTTTTGGAGCTTTATTCCCAACGTTTTTGCCACTTTTTTCCAGATGTTTTCTGGCGCGTTATTTGACGTCTTTTCCGATATTTGTTGTTTTTTTTCGACCTTTTTTGATGTAACAGGATGCTTTATTCTGCACCTGCTGTGCGATGACATGCAGCTTCAGTGTGTTAGTTGTTTGTGTACCTGATGTCCTGGAGATCTAGATCCAAGTGGAGGGATACGCAGCCCACCCTGACAGTTATTCCTCCCGTCTTCCTTCGTGGGTTCCCCTCTTTCCTCCTCAGAGAGACACAGGCGGAGGCTGCAGTGCAGGAACTGAACTGAGTTATTATAAACAGGTCGCAGGATAAAACTAAATCTTAACGGCTGGATGTCCTCCTCCTCCTCCTCCTCCTTCTCTCCCACATTTGTGCTACTTTTTTCCATCCTTTCTGGTGCTTCTCTCCATCTTTTCTCAACACTACGTCGCAATGAGACATCTCTGTCTCTGCCTTTCTCCAGTCCATCTGTCTCTTCCTTTTCCTCTTCCAGTTCCGCATCTCTTTCGGCCTCTTCATCCTTTTCGTCGGCTGCGTTTCCCACGAGGGTCAGGGAGGGGTCCGAGGAGCAGCCGCCGCTTATGACGGTCCAGAAATTAGACTTTTTGGGGTCCGACAGAGGGGCGACCACGCATGACTTCGCCTCCACAACATCGATGGAAGGCCCTTTGGCTGAAATCTGCAGGAGGACAAACTGGATGACAAAACAGCCATGACGAAAACTAATTGGAGTTGTATGTGTTTAACAGGTAGTACGTTACAACTTTTGTTAATAAGTCCCCGCATGCACAAAAAAATAATCGCTTTGAGTGTCTATGATAAGGCACTATATAAAATGTAATTAATAGAAATAAGCACAGAAAATATGCAACACACACACACACACACACACACACACACACACCGACCTCAACATAGACTCGGTGGTCTGCAGTTATGACACAGGGGCCGATCCGCCTCTGCTTGTAGCTCTCGGTGACAAAGAGCTTCAAACTAAGAACAGGCCCGGATCTGCGTCTGGGTGTCGGTAGGTGGCTCAGTCCTGGATCAGGTCCCGGGTCTTCTGGTGCCCAGGGGATCGGCCCCGCCTGAGAACTGTTTACATCGACAACATCCCCGTCAGCAGATTCGTGGACTCCAGAAGTACAGCTGAACTGAGATGAGAAACATGAGATTACATGTTTGACCCTCATGTTGTCCTTGGGTCAAATTGACCAATTTTCAGTGAATTATTGATATATTTTTTGTCACGAAAAAAATTTAACTTTAAAAATATCAAAAACATTTGGAAAAGACACAAAAAATGTAAAAAAAAAGCACCCACAAGGTTGAAAAAGTGACAAAAGTGTTGGGAAAAGTGATAATAATGTTGAAAAAAGTGACCATGGTTGACGGGAAGACAACACAAGGGTTAAAAGATTTCATGAGCAATGGAGTAACTAAAACAAAGATATAAAGGGTAACTCACATGTACGGCCAGCGGATTTTTGGACTTCATCTCTGTCTCACTGAGCTCCAGAATGGCCTGAGGCTGATCCCTCCATAATAACACCTGGCCAGGGAGGAGGGAGAAGAGGGAGGTAGAATGGTGTAAATAACCTTCTGCATTACTATGAGAATGGAAAGTTTTAAGTCTTTTTTGTGTCCAAAGTCACAAATATAAATCCTTGTTTCTATGCAGATAGTCTCGCATGGCCAGACCTTCCTCCACAGCGCTGCAGAGGAAGGTCTGGCTAGTCCACAGAGGAATGCAGGATGGGAGAACAACGTGCTCTGGTTTATTGGCAACTCTTCTAACTGATCACAATCGTCTTCTGCAAAATAGCCTCTGGAAGGAACTTGTTTTGGTGGAACATCTGTACGTTCAAAAGTTGTTTCATGGTGCGAGAGAAACCTCCGATTGGACAGATAGTCTAGCTAGCTGTCGGGATTTACCCTGCAGAGACCTGAGGACCAGGTAACCATAGTCCTCAGATTGGACAGATAGTCTAGCTAGCTGTCTGGATTTACCCTGCAGAGGTCTGAGGACCAGGTAACCATAGTCCTCAGATTGGACAGATAGTCTAGCTAGCTGTCTGGATTTACCCTGCAGAGATCTGAGGACCAGGTCACTATAGTCCTCAGATTGGACAGATAGTCTAGCTAGCTGTCTGGATTTACCCTGCAGAGGTCTGAGGACCAGGTCACTATAGTCCTCAGATTGGACAGATAGTCTAGCTAGCTGTCTGGATTTACCCTGCAGAGATCTGAGGACCAGGTCACTATAGTCCTCAGATTGGACAGATAGTCTAGCTAGCTGTCTGGATTTACCCTGCAGAGACCTGAGGACCAGGCAACCATAGTCTTCATGAATCCACCGGAGTTGAAAAGGCCAAAACAAAGGAAGAAGCCCAAGGCAACAGATATCCGGCCGAAATGAGTGAAATCTTAGGAAATAACAGTCCATACGAGCAAGATATAGACTAGTGGTCATTGAAAAGAACCTGGTGTTAGGTCTGCTCCCTCCTCCCACTTAAATTCCCTTTTTGTAGCATCCCCTGTTTTTAGACTTTAACCCAGCGCTGTTCTGGTCTTGATGACCCGGGCCACGGGTCCCACAGGGAACAACTTCCACTTACCATAATTTCAGACAACTGTCCATTACGTGCCTTGTGTTTTGGTTTTAATCACCGCCTGTTTAACTTTTACCTCAATTTTCTCTGTGCTCCAAAAAGCTCCACTCACTCTCTCTCGCTCTCTCTCTTTCTGTTTCCCAAACCACATCTCTACCCCCCCCCCCCCCCCCCCCCCCCCCCCCCCCCCCCCCGCCTGCAGTATTCCAACAATGACAACATCATCTCCCATAATTTAAAAAGATAATATGGGTTACTTTATGGACTGAATGAATAGAGTTTGGTAAAATATAGTTAATTTGGGGTTTAAAAGACTACAAAGATTTAAAGAAACAGTGGTTTTCTGTAATGGTTTCAGTTTTATCCTGTTTTTGCCTCCTGTTTTCTGTTATTTCTCCGTGTTTCCTCCCTGGTCGAATAGGGTCGATTTCCCAAAATGTCAAACTATTACCTTAATGTGTCAAACTCATGGCCCACGGACCATATCCGGTCACTTGCAGATTTTGATCCGGCCCTGCATATAAATTTAGGTTCATAATACATTTCCGCCCACCTAGTTTTTGTGACATTTTCAGCGTTTTTTAGCTTTTTCTGAAGTTTTTGTCTCTTTTGCCAAGAGCTGGGCAACATACCAATCTTATATATCGTGGTATAAGACTAGATATCTTCTTAGATTTTAGATTTTGTGTTCCCCTTGAGTGTCTCTATGTTCTGTTTCCTGTTTTATTTTGAAGTCTGGGTCTCTGTCTTGTCTTGTCTTTAGTTTCACTTGCTGTGTCTTCCCTCTCCTGTGATTACCTGGTGTTTTTCACCTGTTTCCCAGCCCTCTTGTCACCTTCTTCTTGTTATCGCCGTGTATTTTAGTGTCTGTGCTCCCCTCGTCTTTGGTCCCATCGTTTTGTTTCCTCAGTTCTGTGTCCTGTTCTTGTCTTTTTTCCCTGTACCCATTTTGTATTTTTGTAGTTTTGGATGTGGCTGTTTTCATTTTTTTGCTCCCGCCTTCCTCCCTTGTCTCTGCTCTTGGGTCCTTATTCTGCTACACATCACAACAGCTTTCTATTTCTCTAAACAGTTCCTGTCCAGATGTTTTATCTCACCGTGTTTGTGTACTTCACCCTTCGAGGCCGTCCCAGGAGCAGACCCTCAGTGCCACAGGAAATGACTGGGAACGCCAACAGGAAGTGACTTCCGTTGGACTGGGCCTGGCACGCTGAGTCTCGTAGAGTCACGGCGGCCACCGGGACAGACAAACTCTGAAGGAAGAGAACTGATGGTGAGACGGCATAACGATCAAATAAATAAGTTGAACGACACTAAAGCAGCAGCAGCAGACTGATCCCCCCCCCCGGTGTAAGAAAGAGAGGTACTACACGTCGCTATTATTATCATCTTATATATTGTAAGTACCCCTGTGATCTCTGTAAATTGCGTAGCTTGTCTGTTTGCACTCATGACGCTGGAGAACTTGTTGTTGTCCATCAGTGCTTTTGAGTTTTGTGTATAAGTCCTGGCTGCAAACCAATCTGCCTGTAAGGGACAATAAAACATCTTTGACTTTGACAAGCGCCTGCTCGACATCATGGTATTTGTGAACCCACTGGATATTAAGATACTGTAGATAAATGGTATAGAAAGAAGAAGAAAGGGAAGCAAAGAAACAAAAACTGTGTAAATGTGTGTATGTATGTATGCATCTGTGTCTGTGATGTGTAAATAACTGAAGCATAGGATTTACTAAAGGATAAAAGTAGAGAAAGGGATAAGTTGTTTATGAACTTCTTGCTTCTCCTTTTTGAACATGGGAATTCTTTTGCTTGAATGGCTTTCAATTTTGGAAGATTGTGCTGAGAAGTACACGACCTTATAACTGTCATTTTAATTATACATGTATGCATGAATGTATGTATATAAATCTTTTATTTAAATCTTTTTTTACATGTTCAAATAAACTATTAACTAACTCTCTCTTCTTTATGAACGGTTTACACCTTAACCCTGCTGCTAGTTTTGAGGTATGATGACCTGCAGGATGTGTTGGTCTACGCTCACGCTGAGGCGTCCGTCCTCACACTGCACCGTGATACTCCGCCTCCCCCCCCCCGGTCTGCCTCCTCCGTTCAGCCACTGCCTCAGCCTGCGCTCCTCGGCCCACGGAGGCCTCCCAACCAGCGGGTTCCTCCCCCCAGCCACGTCTGTGGTGGACAGACAGAGAGGAGACGCAGAGACAAAATCCATTCATGTAAAGTGATTTCTTTGTGACAATGTTTTTATTCTTTACCCCAAAATCTATATTATCAACTGCGACTACATCCTATGTTTCCAGCAAAGCAGAGCAGAAAATGCAGAAGAGCCACGTTATGTTCAGTTATAATTTTCACATGAAATGAATGCCACATGTATCATGTGGATGCGCTGACAGTGTTGTTGTCATTTCTTAGAATTCCTCATGGGGGCGACAGAAACTACGCACTATAGCGATAATATAAAATAGTCACACAGTCTAGCTTTACAAGGGACTCCAAGGAAACAAGCCTCCTGTACATAAAGGAAGTTAGAAAATAACATGTCACTCACACAGTGAAGGAAACAAAGAGACACACGAGGGTCCTGACCTGTCCTGCCCCCAGCCAGCCGGATCACAAAGCGATTGGCCAGGTCAGCCTCGGTGTATGAGGTCACCGTGGTGTAGCCTCTCTCATTGGCCCACACAAGCAGGTCCGATGTTGTGGACAGGTCAGAGTTCAGGGTACTGGACAGGGTAAGGCCAGGCTCAGGGGGGTAAGGAGGGGAGACACTGTTGGAGGACTACAGAGAGAGAGAGAAGACAGTGCTATGTTATGAAACGCTCTTCTGGGTCTTATTAGTGGATAGGACTATATTACCCAAACTATTGTTTGGTTTGGATGACTTCTCACGTTATTCTCGCATGATTTTGTGAGAATCAAGCTGCCGTGCAAGGTAAGTTGTCTAAATATAAACATATTGATGGATGACAACTTCAGAAGCCAAGAAGAGATGGGGCCCTTACATGAACAGAGACATGACCCCGGACACCAGGAGCAACAATGGCCCAGTTGACCGGCACAGAGCTGCCGAGGATCAGAACAACCGTCTGGATCTTTGAAGCCTTCAGGGGCACAAGAGAGACGATCACCTCCACCTGGAGAGAGCTGAGGGACACGGAGAGACAGGATTTAACATTGCAGCCATATATATGCTCTTTCCAGGATTTTCCAAGGCTGCATGTCCTCACCCACAGAGCCCGGAGCCCGCTGAATGCAGCTTGATCACGTGGACTTCGGGGCTGATCCCCCCCGCTGAGGCGTCAGCGCAGCCCTGCACTCCCTGCGGCTGCAGCTCCGAGGTCATGTAGTTGGGCGAGAGGAACAAGGACTGCAACTGGCACACAGCAGGCAGCATTGGATCTGTGATGAATAGAGACAAAGCAACAGGCAAGAGGGAAGAAGGTTTCGCAAGATCTTTCTCTACAATCTGTCGGACCTGAGCCTCGGGTGTCTGTAGAGAGGCGAGATGAGCCTGAATGTAAAGTAGCAAACTAGTGCACAGATGTTTAGGTGAAAGCAATAGTTTGAAATGTGGGAAAATGTGTTTATGTAATTGCTTTCTTGTAAAGAGTTAGATGAGAAGAGTGATACCTCTCTGGTAAAGGTTCCATGGCATGGACATGTCACTTTATGAGATTTTTTTAACATTTAACTAACTGTGGCCCCCCAGTGGCTAGAAATGGTGATAGGTGTAAACCGAGCCCTGGGTATCCTGCTCTGCCTTTAAAAACATGAAAGCTCATTAAAGGGTTGTCCTCGACAGAGACATGTTTAGTGGATTAACATTCATACAATTATAACATAGAAAATCGTGCAAAAGCACCACTTTAAATCTTGTGTTTCCTAGAGATGTGCTCAGAGGTTTCTGGAACAAAAATCATTCAGCATGAAAAAAATACAAAAATACCAAAATCTTAGACAACTAAGAACAAAATGACCGATTATTCAACTAATTGGCTAGGAGGGGGCAGCCCTAATCATCAGTATGATATTTGGTTTCTTGGGGGCTCACCCTCTCCCAGTGGGACGTAGACTCGGTTGCCATGTGTCATGTATGTCAGAGAGGACAGGTTGCCATGGTGTCTCAGAGCCCAGCGGTGCAGCGCACGTGGACCAAAAGGCAGAGAATGCACCGTCTGGACATTCAGACGCAGGGTGAGGGACTGCACGCTGGAGTTTGAGGATACCTAGCAGATAAATACAAAAATCTATGAAAATATTTTACCACTGAATACATTCCTTTTCTCTCATTTACCACAAAATAAAGTGTGACGAAAGAAAATCCTAGAAAACCCTCTGGGGGCTTGTTGGGTTCAACAATACATAACATGAAGAGAAAATTTGTTTTAAAATATTATGTATTGTTGAAACTTTGTATGTCATGTTGTGGATGAAGACATACATATCATCTGCATACATTGATATACTGTCATATTGTGAATGAAAAATAGGGACAGAAGAAAGAAACACTGAAATGAGAGTGCCATCAACAAACTTAAAGATGATACGGTAACTGTTAGCCGATTTTATGCTGTGAATGTGAAATATTAACTTTAGCTGCAAAACGTTAGCAGTATTTCAATAGCATATTTTGCTAGCCTTAAAGTAGACACAAGATACTTTGTGTACTATGTGCTTACGAGAAAGTCTCTCGCGAACCAGAAGGTTTCTTGTGCAGAAAGTATCTTAAAAGGTTTCTTGTGTACACCTGAAAGTATCTTGACCAGAAAGTATCTTTTCCAGAAAGTATCTTGACCAGAAAGTATCTTGACCAAAAAGTATCTTGACCAGAAAGTATCTTGCACCCACAAGAAAGTATCTTGAAAGTATCTTGCGCCCACAAGAAAGTATCTTGAAAGTATCTTGCACCCACAAGAAAGTATCTTGAAAGTATCTTGCGCCCACAAAAAAGTATCTTGAAAGTATCTTGCACCCACAAGAAAGTATCTTGAAAGTATCTTGCGTCCACAAAAGGTATCTTGAAAGTATCTTGCGCCCTTTAGGGGCTCGGCACAAAAAAGATGATGACTGTGCACTCAAACAAACAAGAATTGGTGATCTCACACAGATGTGATGGGCAGATTGGGACTGACCTGCACCAGCAAAGGGAGGTTGGGGGGCAGTCTCTCCGCCTGCAGCCACCAGGTGACGGGGAGCTTGGAGCTGAGCAGCAGGTGGATGGCTCTGAGGGGTGAGGGGTGCAGGAACAAAGGCTTCAGCAACACCGTCACCTTCAGACAGAAGAGGACGAGTGCAGTGTCTGTTCAGAATGGGTCGATTGCTTGGTTTAGTAGTATTTTCCCCCCACAACTTTATGTAAACAAAAGCACGGTTCAATCAGGCGTAGCATCGGCTCATATAGATTCACCATGTCCCCCCCTATTCATCTAGCTGTCACACTTTGAGGTAGTGATGTGGCCCGGGCGGAGGATCAGGAAGTTACTACAGTGTGCAGAAAAGGCAGAGAAATGTGCGCAATTGTTGACAACAAAACAACGTGCTGGAGAGTGTTTATGTGCGATTTTCATTGTGTAGGGTAGACAGCAATCAGTTTTTGGCGGATTATCACTTTTTTGCACACCGAAGACATGCAACCGTTCTCGTTCTCGGGTCGTGAAACACTGATGCCAGCATCAGATACCGGGGGGTGCATAGGTCAAACAAGACGGGACTTTCACCCAGGAGATTGGGGTTTGTAACAGAGCTGGTTAACCGCAATCAATGAGCCGCCGTCTAGGGATGTAGGGTCTCAGACCTTCCTCCACAGCGCTGTGGAGGAGGGTCTGGCTAGTCCACACAGCATTCCAGGATGGGAGATAAACGTGCTTTGGTTTATCGGCATTTCGTTAAACCAATCAGAATTGTCTTGAGCGGTGCTAAATAGCTTTGGGAAGGGACTTGTTTTGGTGGAGATCTGAGGAGCAGGTAACCATAGTCTTCACAAATCCACCGGAGGTTTGGACGGATATAGACTAAGGGATGTAGTAATGTCTCCCAACACTACTGTACTGCACATTCGGGAGACACATACCCGTCCACACATGGATTTACAGTTAGAGCCCTTACATATGGGTTAGCGTTGGTTCTACAGTACTGAACGTGTTGAAGTTGGTTTGGGGTTGGGTCATTACCTTGTTTTCGGGGCTGTTTGCTACTCTCCCCACTGCAATGACGTGAGTTTCCTTGTTTCCTTGTTCTCTGGCAGCGCAGCCCGGTCCCGCCTCGAACCTCTCCAGCAGACCCTGAACAGGGTGCAGCGCCCCCACCGGTGCCACGGAGCAACGCACCTCCGCACAGTGAGCTGAGGAGGAACAGCAGACGCGTGCAGACTTTTTTCATGAAGAGTTTTTCATGAAGCGTTTGCACATACAGTGAGGAAAATAAGTATTTGAACACCCTGCTATTTTGCAAGTTCTCCCACTTAGAAATCATGGAGGGTCTGAAAGAGTCCTCGTAGGTGCATGTCCACTGTGACAGACATAATCTAAAAAAAAAATCCAGAAATCACCATGTATGATTTTTTAACTATTTATTTGTATGATACAGCTGCAAATAAGTATTTGAACACATGAGAAAATCAAATGTTAATATTTGGTACAGTAGCCTTTGTTTGCAATTCCAGAGGTCAAGCGTTTCCTGTAGTTTTTCACCAGGTTTGCACACCCTGCAGAAGGGATTTTGGCCCACTCCTCCACACAGATCTTCTCTAGACCAGTCAGGTTTCTGGGCTGTCACTGAGAAACTCAGAGTTTGAGCTCCCTCCAAAGATTCTCTATTGCACCAAAAGGTGCAGAAAAAATGTTGGCAAAAAAGTGACAATAACAAGTGTCGGAAAAGACGTCCAAAATGTAAAAAAAAAAAAGGTTTTGGGCAAGAACAACAAAACGCTGCGCGGTCGACAGGAAGACAACAGAAGGGTTAAAGTCTTCTCAATTACCATTTTTCCTCGGCTTCAAGATAAACGGGCGCCATGTTGTTCTTACCTGCCGTCCTCGTCCAGAGCAGGAGACAGACAACCGTCCACCCGACCCCCGACAGCGAAGACATCACGAACGTCTCCGGCATCCGGAACAATCTGAAAAAACACAAAATGTCACCATAGACTAGCGTTGCGATGACTTTTTGAGAAGCAAGGCGTTGAGTTGCAAACTCCTCATTTGCATAAAGTTGAATCTGTGCAGTTTTATAGCAAATTAGGGGGGGTCCAGCTCGACTAGCCTCCTCTCGAAAACTCAGGGAAAAACCGGAAAATCTTTTAGAGGGACCGTTGTCCCTCTAAACTGACGACAGATTCAGCAGCTGCAGCTTATTTTTTTATAAAATATTAACAAGAAAATTAGCCGTGTTTTCATCTTTGTTTTTCTTAGATTTGGCATAAATGAGCTTCCATACTTTGGCAAGAAATGTGCATGCACTTTATGTTTTTTGACATATTTCTTTTTCAGAATGTATTCATAAATATCAGACTAAGTTATAGATAAAAAATATACAGTATTTATTTAAAAAAAATACAATTAAAAAATAAAAGAGCAATATTTTAAATCAGAGATTTGCAAAGATGATTTCACATATACACTCACACAACCATAACATAACCAACTGTATAATACACCTAATAGGCTTGTACTTGACCAAATATCTAAATTGTGTAATAAAAGTAAGTTATTTATATGTATCTTTTCAATTGTATATGCACTAACACATCCATAACCTTTATTATGGAAACAGTAGGCTAAGAACAGAAAGTAGGACTCACCTGCGGCGCTGCGCGGAGGGATATGCGGACTGCTGATCCAGCTGTTGCTCTCCCCGGCTTCCCTGTGAGGGGGGGTCGGGCTGCACTCACAGCTCAACACACGCACCCCTCATTTCCTCAACACACACACACACACACACACACACACACACGCGCACACACACACACACACACACACACACACACACACACTTCGTGTGAACCACGTAACAAAATACTCGCGTGTCGCGTCTTTCTCCAGCCTTCTCCAGCGACTTGTGGGAAATATTTCTCAGTGAAAGCTCATTTTACCACACCGAGTGAGAGAAAAGGGGGGGGGGAGGTAGTTGTAGTCCTATTTACACAATTAAACAGGGGGGAAATGGGAGGGACGGTGGGATGGTGTGACAGAGTGGAGAGACAGAGGAAGAAAAGAGGAACGTACAGTTGCTAGAATGAGTTTACCCCCCGTGCTAAAGTTGATTAAAAAGAGGAATAAAAAAAGCATCTTTTGGAGAAAAGAAGAAGGTAGGAAGGATGGTTTATCTTATTTTACTATAGAAAATGATAATTTGTAATCTGCAATTTGCACAGCTCTTTGAATATCCCATATATTATCATATTGCCCATATATTTACATATAGCCCATTCATGTATACATATAGCCATATTTCTATATAGCCCCTATGTTATATATAACCCTATATTTATACATATAGCCCATATATAACATATAGCCCATAAAAGACTATACCCATAATTTATACTATAGCCCATATATATACATATAGCCCATAAAATACATTTCCCCCTAGAGTAACATATAGCCCATATATTATAATATACCCAGTTTATACATTAGCCATAATAATACATATAGCCCATATAGTATCCTATAGCCCCATATAATATAATATACCCCCTAATTATATAGCCATATTTTACATATGCCCATATATTATCATATAGCCCAATATTTAGACAATTTAAACCCCCCATTTATACTATACCCAATAAATACATATAGCCCCTTTTATTACATATAGCCCCTATATATCATATAGCCCTATATTATCATATAGCCCAATATTTAGTACATATAGCCCAGATATTTTACATATAGCCCATATAATATAAAATATAGCCCATATATTACAATAGCCCTTTTATATACATATAGCCCTATATATACATATAGCCCATATATATACATAAGCCCATATAGTTACATATAGCCCATATATTACATATAGCCCATAATTTACATATAGCCATATATATACATATGCCCATATAGTATACATATGCCCATAAGTTCCCCATACCCCCATTATAAAATTAGCCCAAAAATTAAAATTTGATGATAAATTAGCCCAATATTACACTAGGCCCCAAAAAGTAACATAAAACCCCCAAAATACATATAGCCCATAAGTTAAAAATAGCCCCCATAAAACATATAGCCCCCCTATAACATAAAACCATATTTTTAACATATACCCATATTTTACTATACCCATAAATAAAATATAGCCCAATAATTTCATATAGCCCCTTAGTAAAAATAGAAAACCCTTAGTTTTTCCCCATTAAGGGCCCCTAAAAATATCCCCTTAAAAACCCATATATAAAACTATATCCCATATAAAAACAAAAAGCCCCCTAAATATTACAATGCCCATATTTATACATATAGCCCCTATATTATACCCAATTTTCTAGGGCCCCTTTTAATATACATATACCCCTATATTTTTAAAAAATACCCTTTTTTCGTCCCCACTTATAACCCATAAAAAACATATAGCCCATAAATAAAACTAAGCCCATATATTATACATTAGCCCAAAAATTTAAATAAATTTTTAGCCCATTTTTTAAAACAATAGCCCCCTAAGTTTTAAAATATAAACCCCTATATTTTTATACAAAGCCCATATAAACATATAGCCCATAAATTCATTAAAACCCATATAATACCAAAACCCATATGGGAAAACATATAGCCCCTAAAATACCTATAGCCCTATATTACCCTATGCCCCCTAAAAGTATACATATAACCCATATTTTTATATTATGCCCATAAGTATACATTAAACCCCTTTTTATACATAAAAAACCCCTTTGTTTCCGGGGCCATTTTTTTCTTTTAAGTTTTTAACCTTCTTTTTGTTGTTGTATTCTGTTCAACTCTGACCCTGTTCTCATGTTTCCCTAACCTTTTTTCCCCCCAGGGGGAAATAAAAAATACCCTTTGGGTTTTTTCCCTTTTACCTTGCTTTTTATTCCCTGTCTTTGGGTGTCCCAATTTTTCCCCCTCCCGTTTAATTTCCTTTTGATTTTTAAAGGGCCCCGATTTAAATCAACTTTGGACATTTTGAAGAAAAAGAAAAATTCAGTTTGAGTTTCTTAGTTTGCAACTGAATGCACCATTAGTTTAACGATGTGCACGTGAATGCGCGATGCAGTCTCAGTTGGAGCCCAAATGCTTTCCAATTTCTAAAATGAGGATTTTCTTGCATTGAGAACTTTTACTTTTTAATACTTTAAGTACATTTTCCTGATGATACTTACATACTTTTACTTAAGTAGTATTTTCAATGCAGGACCTTAACCTGTAACAGTATTTTTTTACAGTGGGGTATTAGTACTTTTGATTAAGTAAAGGATCTGAATACTTCTTCCATCACTGTATGTCCAGTTTCATTCCCACTAATACTTCCAAGCATGTTTTTAATTTAACTAACGATTTCGGGACACCATTAGGAATAAGAGCTGGGGTCCGGTCTGGCTCTGCAACCGAGTCTGTAAAAGTCCATCTCACCATCAACTCAACTCAGATGGAAAATAACTTGCCAAATTGCAAGGAGAGCAGACTAGACATTGTTAGTACTTCCTGATATTACATTTGACCCGTTTGAGACAGGGACGTCGGCTGATGATCGACTGTTTTTGGCACAGAACAGCAGACAGCTGCACATGTTCTACTGTCTCATATTTAGGGAAACTCTGGACACATTTTTACAAAGTCAAATGTCAGAACTCCTGTTTTTCTATGTTGGTATTTACAGCATGCAACATACAGTCCCTGACAAAAGTCTTGTCGCTTGTGTACAAATTGACCTGAAGTGCCACTGACATATATTTCTAATCGAGATTTATTTACAAGAAACGGCTCATTTTAATCCCAACAGCTTTTGTAATAATGTTTCAGTGCAAAACGAAACTGTCAAAAAGTATTCTAATATTCACAGCTTGGTAAAGCCCATTGAGTCAATTTTTGCAAAGACATAAGTGTTGTCTCCTTGTCATGTGAGCTTCACCTGGGACTAATAATGGATCAATCAGGTCTCAGGTGTGTATAAAAACCACCCCAGTACACTAGACCTTCACATCAACTGCAACTAGACCTCTGCAAACAGGCCTAAGATTCACCCTGAGACTAAAGTTTTGATTATCAAGAGGCTGAAGACCAGATCCACTGCTGATGTGGCAGACACCTTCAATGTGTCTCAGCGTCAAGTACAGAGGATAAAAAAAACATTTGAAGACACTGGAGACGTTTTTTGACAAGCCCAGGTCAGGCAGACCCGGCAAGACAATTACTGGAGCCCGCATGGATCCAAGATTCACCCAGAAAACAGTGAAGTTTGGTGTCGGAAAAATCATGGTGTGGGGTAACATCCAGTATGGGGGTGTGCAAGAGATCTGCAGGGTGGAAGGCAACATCAATAGTCTCAAATACCAAGACATCTTAGCTACCTCTTATATTCCCAACCATAAAAGAGGCCAAATTCTGCAGCAGGATGGTGCTCCATCGCATACTTCCATCTCCACTTCAAAGTTCTCAAGGCGAAGAAGATCAAGATGGTCCAGGATTGGCCGGCCCAGTCACCAGACTGAACATCATGGAGCATATGTGGGGTAGGATGAAAGAGGAAGCATGGAAGACCAAACCAAGACTATTGATGAACTCTGGGAGCAGCAGGACTGCTTTCCTAGCTATTCCTGATGACTTCATCAACACATGGTCTGGATCCTTGCCAAACCGCATGGGTCCAGTCCTTCAAGCTCATGGAAGTCATACAAGATATTACATTTGGATCTCACAGCACCACTATTTAATTTGCTGACATATTTTATTATTTGCAGTAAATTTGTTCAATTTCTGTATAGGCGACAAGACTTTTGTCTTGCCAAAATTTGACCTTTCTGTCTTGTTTAAATGACAAATCTTTTTTCAGTGAAACTAATTTATTTCAGTGCATTGAACATCATTTGGAGGGTTTTAGCTTTTCATATGAGCTATTTCTTACACCAACTGATTAATTAAAAGTCAGGTTAATAGCAGGTGTTTCTACAAAATAGATAAGCGACAAGACTTTTGTCAGGGACTGTATACTGTATGTCATGTCTAAGGAAAAATAGTATCAACGGTAGGGCTGGGCGATAACTCAATAACCAAAAAAGTGACATGCAGTAATACAGTCAAAGACATTTGTCTGGCCCTTGATGTGGCTTTCATCTTCGAGGGTTGGTCGTAGTGAAACAGCGTGACACCGCTGGACGAACCGATCGGAAAAACTGCCAAAATGACAATAAAATGATCAATGCTTCAATGTTGGGTTCACATCTTTACTGAGTCACAGTTCCAACACATTTCACAGCAATGACAGAGGAGGAAACACAGATTTGGGGATGGGGGGGGGGGGGGGGGGGGACGTAAATCACAAATATAAGAACAAAATTGTAAAAGCTTTGTCATTGAAAACTGATTGTAGTTAAAAAAAATCTGTTGTACCGAAAGACAGCGGAAAGAGAAGATGATGACGAGGTGACCTATGTTAACATTCAGCACACGACACACACACACACACACACACACACACACACACACACACACACACAACACACACACACACACACACACAAAACACACCACACACACACACACACACACCACACACCCCACACACACACACACACACACTGCTTTCTTTTGTGACACAAACAGGCAGAATATTCTCTCTCCTCTGGCTCCCCCGTGTGGTAACTCACAGGTGGTGCAGAATGACTGATTGATTTAAAGCATGGGTCTCAAACTCGCGGCCCGGGGGCCAATTGCGGCCCGCGGGATGATATTTTGTGGCCCCCTTCTTGACATCAAAGTTAAGTGTTAGTGCGGCCCGCGCGTTCTGAAACCTTTTTGTCATTGCGCATGTCACTTATGGGCTATAGTAGTCTCGTGACAGCGGCGTAACCGTTGTCAAGCTAGCTAAGTACCCTTTGCGGCAAATGCCTGAGGTTTGACAAAGTGATGTCTGTTGTTGTGAAATGCACCAACCATATCAGATCTAGGGGTTTAAAGAACCGGCAGTTCCACGCCTTTTTTTTGAGGAAATAGAGGGTTTTTTGGGAATACTTGATGCGGCCCAGCCAAACCCAGACTCTACTTGCAGCGGCCCCCAAGTAAATTAAGTTTGAGACCCCTGATTTAAAGGCTCTCTGAGCATTTCAGTCCTGTGTGTTGAGCCATCGCCTCGTCTTCCATTTAGTCACACAATAATCTGGATTATCTTCTGTCATAACCACCACGTCCTCTTCCTCTAAAAGTCACGCAGTGTCACGCATCTGCATATGTGCAACACGCGATTTCAGACTCAATTGATACCCGTTTATACACACACACACACACACACACACACACACACACACACACACGGCCCTGGCCAGTTCTTCCTCCCATCGCAAACACACAACAGTTAAGAGTGATCCTCGTCTCTCATCACCAACCAATGAGTTCCTCTCTCCTGGTGCCGCCCTCCCCTCTCAGTCCATCAGAGTCTGTGGCTGGCAGCGGGCAGCTGACCCCCCCCCCCCACCCCCGAGAACCCTGTGACTCTAACAGAGGTCTGAGACGTAGTCAAAATCCTTGAAGTAGTCCTGTTCCTTGCGGGAGAGGGTGCGGCGCTCGCGGGGCGGCGTCAGGGTCGGAGCCTCGGCCGTGAACTCCACGTCGAAGTTGCTGACGTCTTCTTTTCCTCCGATCGTCGGGACGAACGGGGGCGGGACCTTCCTCTGGAGAAGAGCCTCCCAGTCCATGCCCTTCACAAGGTGCACTCAGTTACATTAAGGGGCAACTTCGGTACCAACCTGGACCAGATTTTCCCATGTTTTTGTGTCATAGTGACTAATGAGAACAACATTTTTTTGATGTCAGTAGTGTGTTGAGCAAGAACACAACAGGGTGCAATGTAACCACTCAGGGGCAATTGTGCATCGTCAATTTCCATCCACTAAAAGTTATGGTTTTGCCAGGCTCAGAATATATATAATATATAAATATATATTCTCAGTGTCTGACAACATTATGTAAAAGGATCCCTACAGAGATATACCTAGAGTAAGATCCTTTCTGTTTTACATGAAACAGCCCCGAAATTGCTATCTCCAAACTCACCAGACTCCATTTAAATAATCACTACTTTAATCATCGTAAAACACACTTCATTCAATGTTGACAGAAACAAAACAAAAAACAATCAAAAGCTGTCTTGGTTTCTCTTTCCACTGTTCCAACAATCACCGCTCTGGTTTGGTTGAAATTAATCATTAATTCACCCATTTACATGTGGAAATTTGCTGGCTCTATACACCTAAAAGTAAGGATTATTTACATGGAGTCTGGTGGAGATATGCTGCTCTATAAAATGCTAAAAGTATTGATTATTTATATGGAGTCTGGTGGAGATATGCTGCTCTATACACGCTAAAAGTAGTGATTATTTACATGGAGTCTGGTGGAGATATGCTGCTCTATACACGCTAAAAGTAGTGATTATTTACATGGAGTCTGGTGAAGATATGCTGCTCTATACACGCTAAAAGTAGTGAATGTTTACATGAAGTCTGGTGAGTTTGATCATAGCAATTTTGGGGCTGTTTCATGTTAAACAAAAGGCCTGTCTCTGTAGGGATCCTTCCTATAATGTTGTCAGACACTTATGATAATATAATAATAATAATCTGAGCTTTGTCAGAGGCAAAAACAGCACTTATTGTGGATGAAAATGAAAGGTGTGTTATTGCCCGTTAACGTTTCATCGCAACTTGTTTAGTCACTTGCCTAATACTGGACCTTTTTTATAGATTGTTGTTCCCATCAGTCCCTTGGACACACAAAAGCAAGGGAAAATAATGTTGGAAAGGTTGAAAAACACAGAAAAGTTAGAAAAAAAATAGACACTCACCCTGAAAAACGGTTGTTTTTTGACCTCTTCGGCATCCTTTTCTCCCGAGCCCAGTCGTCTTTCGGGATTCCTCCTCAACAACTAGCAGCCGACAAAAAAGCAACAAAACCTCATCATTTATTTACACAGTTTTCTTTGCTATCTACGTAAAGAGAGCTGAGGTTAGTCAGGGGCAGGACGTGACAGGAGAAGTGTTCTAACCCGTCTCATTACGCCGATGGCTTCGCTGGAGAGGAAGCGAGGGTAGCGCACTTCATCGTTCACAATGCTGTCGAAAACCTCCTCCTCATCGTCACCTGGGAACGGAGACTGGGAGAAACAGACGCTCATTAGTTGGCATTACATACAGGGTCGACCGATACCGGGTTTTAGAAGCCAATACCAGCTATCAGTAGTTAATGAAACCGATATCTGGAACAGATATTTACTATTGACTCAACAGTCAATGGTAAATGAACTAATTTTACAATTAGCTCACCGATTTAACACATCTCTTATTTGTTTTTCTCCAACTTCAGAGTAACATTTTAATGAGTTCATGGTCTCAGTTGCTAGTTTTAACCCTCATGTTGTCCTCATGTTGTCCTCATGTTGTCCTCATGTTGTCCTCATGTTGTCCTTGGGTCATATTGACCCGTTTTCCTATATCAATGTTCTTTTTAATTCCCCAAAATAACATGATTGATTCCACCCAACGCTCTTTGGGGTGATTTTGATGGGTAATTTTATTCAATTTTATAGCATTTGGAAAAAAAAGTGAAGTGTTTTTGAAATAGTATTGAGTAAAAGTTGACATATTCCAGTCTGTGATTATCATCAACATCCATTCCTTTAATTTTAGTCTCAATAATTCCTAATTTCTGCTTTTCTAACTCCAACATTAGGTATAATTTCCTATAAATGAGGTTTATTGACCATAAATTCCAAAAATAACTGTAAAACTAAAGTTAATAAGTTAGCGTTACGTAGTGTTGAAAACGTCAAAAAAAGTGACAAACAGTGGAAAAAAGTCAAAAGTGTTGAAAAATTGGACAAAAATGTAAGAAAAAGTTAAAAACATCGATATAAAGCGTCAACAAAAGTGTCGACTTTCAATTTTGACGGTGACGACACTGTTGTTCAATCCGTTGGTCGTGTGCTGCTAAGATGTTTTATGCCTTTTTTTTTTTTTTATTGCGTTGTTGTTTTTTTGTTTTTTTTGCACCTCCAACTGCAGATCAAATGTCCCATCGAGGGACAATGAAGAACTCTGTATTCTCACCTCTCCGACCAACATCTCGTAGACGAGCACCCCGAGCCCCCACCAGTCGACCGCCCGGGTGTACGAGGTGTCCGTCAGCACCTCCGGGGCCAGAAACTCCGGGGTCCCGCAGAAGGTGCTGGTCCGGTCCCCATAACCCATACCTGTGAGGCGAGGGCAGATTTTACGGGTGAAGAAAACTAAATATCATTTGATGACTTAAAATAGAAAAAAGAAAAAGAAACATGGAAAGAAAACTGCACAGCAGCAATTACATGGGCCATTAACTATCACCGGGGATAAAAAAACTAAATAATGTCCCAAGGCTTATTTCCATTGTTATACTCTAGGACAGGAGTGTCAAACTCAACTTCTCTGAGGGCCACATGGGAAAAAGACAATCACATCGATGTATGGTTTGTTGACATGCTTCAAATTAATCGAAACAGTCAAATAAGAAAGTGACAAACACAAATGCAAACAGCACCAGATATGTCTGAAATAGTGCCAAAAATGCCAAACAAATTCCAAAAATGTTGAATTCCCCCCCCCCCCCCAAAATATCTGAAATACCTGCAAAAACTAAGCAGGCCAAAATGTATTTGAAATTTGTAAACATGTCCTTAAAGCTACAGCGCGTAGTTTCTGTCTCCCCCGTGAGGAATTGACTACAATGACAACAACACTGTCGGCGCATCCACATGACACAAGCCTTCCGTGATCCCCCCTCCCCTCCCCCCTCCTCCACGCAGTCACTAGTAGCCAAGGAGGACACGGAGGATTGAAAAAACATGATGGACTCTTCAACAAAAAGTTACGTATTTAAGCTTTAAAACCACTTTTAACTGGCTCCGTGTCACACTTTGCGGGCAGATTATTGACTGTTGGAGTGGTGAAAGACACAGCAACGCTTATAAAAAAAAATGATGTAATTAAGCAAGAAAGTCCATTTCCCCTAATGTGTGGAACCTTTCCTTATCTGGTGTTGAATAAATAACAAGCGCTCACCTTCTTTACAGAGCCCAAAGTCCGCTATCTTCACAAAGCCCTCTGTGTCCAGCAGCAGGTTGTCCAGTTTAAGGTCCCTGACAAGGAAAAAGGAAGTGGATTCAAGTCAATTAGAGTTCGAAGCAATTTAATAAAAAGATATCAGGGGTATTTTTTTTAGCAAAACGTGGATCTAAACAATCAGCAGAGTTTTGAGATTAGTACTCAGTATCCTGTTAATAGCCTGTACATACCTGTAGTAATAATCACTCATTTGGACACGTATTTCCTTCCAAAGGCCAAGGGAATTTTATCAAGATGCATAGTATCCTGATCCATGTAATAACTGGCCTTTAATAATAAAAACCTGTCTGCCCCCTGTATTTTAACATAGGGGGGTGTATACTTATGCCCCTGTATTTTAACATAGGGGGGTGTATACTTATGCCCCTGTATTTAAACATAGGGGGGTGTATACTTATGCCCCTGTATTTTAACATAGGGGGTGTATACTTACGCCCCTGTATTTTAACATAGGGGGGTGTATACTTATGCCCCCTGTATTTTAACATAGGGGGTGTATACTTAGGCCCCCTGTATTTTAACATAGGGGGGTGTATACTTATGCCCCTGTATTTTAACATAGGGGGGTGTATACTTATGCCCCCGGTATTTTAACATAGGGGGGTGGATACTTATGCCCCTGTATTTTAACATAGGGGGGTGTATACTTATGCCACCTGTATTTTAAGGAAGAACATTTATTTATTTATGAGACATTATTCATTCACAAAGAAAATTGGCGTCCTTAAAGGATGGATTTTCCTACATTTGAATAAGACATTAAGATCAATTTCCAAAAGATGTATTTTTTATTCCTCTTTTTAATCAACTTAAGCATGGGTGTGTAAACTTAAACAAGCCACTGTAAATATCTTAATGTCCGTCGGTCGGGGGTCAGACTGAGACAGAAAAATGCGCCCCCCCCCCCCCCCCCTCTGCTGAAATCTACCCGCATTTGGATGGAGGCTAATGTCAAACCCTGTATACACAGCAGTGGTGCGGAGGCATAAAGAACAGCGAGTACGTATCAAAGTACTCACCTATACACAATCTTATGGTCATGAAGGAACTGCAGACCCAGGACCACACAAGCCGAGTAGAAGCTGTCGGATGAAAACAAAAAAACATATAGAAAGAAAGATAATTGAACACATACGCCGCTACATATCTCTACATATTGACATTGACGCTTCTTGGTACATTAACAGATGCATAGACGTTGACACATGGAGATTTCCGAGAAGCTTTCAGCCGGTTTCTCCTATCGAACACACACACACACACACACACACACACACACACACACACACAAATGGACAAAGACAGCAGAACTCACACAGCACGTGGCTCAGAAAAGACGTCGGCATGTATGTGCATCATGAGGTCGCCTCCCGCCGTGTACTCCATGACAAAACACACATGTTCTGGCGTCTGGAAACATGCAAACAGGTTGACCAGGAAGGGGTGGTGGGAGCCGTTGACGGCTTCAAAGATCCGCTTCTCACACATCAGACTGGAGACGGACAGGGGGGGGGGAGGATGGGGAGGATGGGGAGGATGGGGAGGATGGGGGGGAGGCGAGACAGCGATTACTGTATAGGTGGAGTCATGATGCAACGAGAGCTTTGCCTTGTAGCTGAGGCTTTTCGGTCGAGGTCACAGAGTGTGTGTGTGTGTGTGTGTGTGTGTGTGTGTGTGTGTGTGTGGGGGGGGGAAATGCAATTACCTTTCCACTTCATCCCTCGCTACGATGTCCCCTTTCTTCAGGGCTTTGATGGCGTACAGGCTGGATGTCCTTCTGTACTCCGACAGCAGCACCTGCAGACAATCACAGCGTTATTGTGTGTCACGTAACGATAGAAAATTGTCTTGAAATGAAAGACTCGCATAAAATGACATTAAAAGCAAACAATCAAGAACAACTTTTCCTCATATAAATAAGAGCAGATGTGCAAACCGCATTAAAAAGAGGTTTTATACAGTCTGTTTTCCTCATTTAAAATGTATACTGCAGTGGGAATCGAAGAGTTCTTCTAGGTTGATTTTCTATTTTATTTTTTATTTATCTTGAGTAACAGAAGAAAAGACCAAACAAAATCTAGGGCTGGGTAATATATCGATGTGGTATTTATATCGCGATATGAGACTAGATATCCTCTTAGATTTTAGTTGTATACATTATAATATGGTATAAGTGGTGTCTTTATCTGGTTTTAAAGGCTGCATTACAGTAAAGTGTCATTTTCTGAACTTACCAGACTGTTCTAGCTCTTCTATTATTTACCTTTACCCACTCAGTCATTAACTCATTTCTGGAGAATATTTATCAAAAATCTCATTGTGTAAATAACATTTTATTAAAGCGCCAATAGTCAACCGTTCAACATGGTAACAATTTCGACATGGAGGTATATTTGTTCCAAGAATATCGTGATATTTGATAACTAAATCTGACAAAAACACAAAGGAAAAACCCAAACAAGCAGAAATTAGGAATTATTGAGACTAAAATTAAAGGAATGGATGTTGATGATAATCACAGACTGGAATATGTCAACTTTTACTCAACACTATTTCAACAACACTTCACTTTGTTTTACAATGCTATAAATAGAATAAGACCCAAATTAATGAAAGTAGGATTTGTACTTGGCAAAGAGCGTTGGAATCAATCATGTTATTTTGGGAATTAAAAAGAACATTGGTATAGGACAACATGAGGACAACATGAAGACAACATGAGACAACAAGAGGACAACATGAGGACACATGGGGCAACATGAGGACAACATGAGGACAACATGGGGCGCATCATGAAGACAACATGAGGACAACATGAAGACAACATGAAGACAACATGAGGACAACATGAGGACAACATGAGGACAACATGAAGACAACATGAGGACAACATGGGGGCAGCATGAAGACAACATGAGGACAACATGGGGACAACATGAAGACAACATGAGGACAACATGAAGACAACATGGGGACAACATGAGGACAACATGGGGGCAACATGAAGACAACATGAGGACAACATGAGGACAACATGAAGACAACAGGAGGACAACATGAGGGCAACATGAGGGCAACATGAGGACAACATGAAGACAACATGAAGACAACATGAGGGCAACATGAGGACAACATGGGGGCAACATGAAGACAACATGAGGACAACATGAAGACAACATGAAGGCAACATGAGGGCAACATGAGGACAACATGAAGGCAACATGAGGACAACATGAAGGCAACATGAGGACAACATGAGGACAACATGAAGACAACAGGAGGACAACATGAGGGCAACATGAGGGCAACATGAGGACAACATGAAGGCAACATGAAGACAACATGAAGATAACATGAGGGCAACATGAGGACAACATGAGGACAACATGAAGACAACATGAAGACAACATGAAGACAACATGGGGGTTGAAGAGAGTTGTTTATTGTGTACGTTTGTGTACGTTATGAGGGAGAAAGAAGTGCGAGTACCTTCCCGAAGTGGCCTCTGCCGAGCACGGCTATCAGCTTGAAGTCCTGAAGGCAGAGGGGGCCTCTGCTGGGTCCCAGGGCTAGAGGGCAGTCATTACGATTAAAAAGCATGCAACATAACAACACAGGTTTCTATTCAAACTGAGCCCCGACCAATAAAAGGGTTTTAAAGGAGAGACCAAAACAAATATGGTATTTTTTAATTCCCAAAACGGGGCCCATATTTTTATACAAAAAAATCAGAAATGCTAAAAACAGAACAGATTTCCCCAACATAGTTTGGGGGTGTTTTCCCATGTTGGGAAAATTGTTGGAAATCTGAAAAGCCTTTTTGTTTTGCATCCGAATTGTGAAACCACATTAAAAAAGATTTTTTCCATGGTTAAAACAAAAGGGTACACCCCCGGACCAATTGGGTTTTGTGTGGGGGTGGTGTGTGTGTGTGTGTGTGTGGTGTGTGGTGTGGGGGGGGGGGGGGGGGGGGGGGGGTTCGTACAAGCTGTGTTGGCCCTAGCAAAAAAAATAGGGTCAGGGTTTTGGGGGTTTTTTTATGGATGGGGGGTTTTTTGTTTTGTTTATGTTGTAGGGTTTTGTGTTTTTGTTTTGGTGGGGGGGGTCTGTGTCGTGTGGTTGTGCGTGTGTTGTCGTCTGCGGCTGTGGGGGGTGTGTTGGTGGTTGTGTCTGTCTTGTGGGGGTGTGTGTGTGGTGGTGGTGTGGTCCTGCGTATAGATTTGGGACGGCACTGTTGGCCCTGGGGGGGGGGCGATGTCCGGGTGGACGGGGGGTTTAAAAGACCCCCCTTGTCCCCCTGAGACAACCCAGAGGAAAGGAAAAGAAAAGAAGGAAAAGAAGAAGGAAGGACAGAACAAAAAAACAAACCAGTTAAAAAAGGTTTTGTAGAAATGGGGCAAAATCAAACTGGTCCCTCTCAATTTATCTCACCACTCAATTTTCTTCACAAAAACTTTGCCCCATCACTTTTTTGGGGCTTTTTTTAAGTTTTGCGTTTTTCTTTTTTTTTCACTTTTTTGGGCGTTTTGCTGCTTTTTTTTGGTTTTTTTGGGGCGTTTAACCAATTTTTTTTTTCTTTTATGTTAAATTTTTATTTTTGACTTGGGGTCTTTAGGGGCCGAACTGTAATGAGAAGGCTATATGAGACATGCAATGTACAGTAAAAGAGCCGACTTTTCGAAAAAAAATCATGTTTTAACAAAATGAACTGTTGGCCCAAAGTGATTTACTTTAATGAAAATGGTTTTCCCCCCCCCTTGAGGGGGGAAAAAAATGAGGGTGGGTAAAAATTAAAAAATTTTTCAGCAAAATTGCCTCTGAAGACGAGCTAAAAACCCCTTTCTTCAAAACCTAAAGGAAACTCAGCCAGTGAGCCAATCAGCACGCAAGCTTCCACCAAAACTAATAATGTCTGTATTGGGTGTCTAGGGTTAGATAGGGAGCACAACCAAAACCCTACACACCACACAAAACCCCACACACCCCCACAAAAACCCCACAACCAGACCCACGTCCCGCTGCCCCCCCCCTCCCTTTTCCTGTCCACTCCGCTCCTTCCTCCCCCACTAATTAGTTCTCTTAAAACAAAAAAACATCAGAGTAAAAAATCCCATAATACTTCAATACTCCGTTGAACAACCATCTGCCACAGGCTCTCTCTCTCTCTCTCTCTCTCTTCTCTCTCTTCTCTCTCCCTCCCTCTCTCTCTCTCTCTTCTCCTCTCCTCCTCTCTCTCTCTCTTTTATCTCGCTCTTCTCCCCCTCTCTCTCTCTCCCTCTCTCTCTCTCTCTCTCACCTGTGTTGCCAAAGCAGTTGCGAGAAGCCAGAATGTAAGAAAACAAAACCTAAATTAACACAAAAGAAGAAGAGTGAGACCTCTTCCTTCAGCTCCCCCCCCCCACCCCCTCCCCTCTCTCTTCATCCTGCTCTTTCCTTGAGGAAATTTAAAAGCTCAGATGGGCCGTCTGGAATCTTACCCTTATGAGGGGTCATAAGGTATTGATTGAATTCGTACATTTTTTCAGACACACTGACAGAAAACACCTGACTGAAACTCGGGAGAAATTCAACTTACTCACCAAAATTAAAAATCTGTGGGATCATGAATCAACTTTAAACTAATCTCGCTCTCTCTCCCCCCCCACCCTCCTCTCTCATCCCTCTCCCTCTCTCTTCCCTCGTTTTCCTCTTCATGACCACCTCCCCCAGTCCTCCCTCCCTCTTATGCTTCTTGCGTTTCTTCACTGGGCCCAAGTGCCGGGATTGACATCGCGATAAGCTGCCCTCCATCCAATTAAGTCTCATTAAACTGCTCCCTGGAGTTCCCTCCTCCTTTCTCACTCTCCATCCTCCTCCTCCATTTCTCACCGTCCTCCTCCCCCCACTCTGCGGCTCATTTCAAACAGTGCAGTGGCCTGGACTAAGCCCGGTTCCAACCAACGCTTTCGGTGGAGTGAGCAAAGAAGCAAAAGAGGACATTACGGTTCAAGACCCCATCTTCCCCCCCCACCCCCCGCTCCCCCCCCCTTCTCCCTCCCTCCTCCCTCCTCTCTCTCTCTCTCTCTCTCTCTCTCTTTCCCTCTCTCTCACCAAGGCAGCCGGTGCGTCCACCACATCTCTCCGGATATCAGCTTTGGGGGGAGAGTCGCTGCCCAGATTCAGCTTCTCCACGGAGATTCTCTGCACACACAAAGAGTAAATTAGACTAGATTAGACTAGACTAGATTAGATTAGACTAGATTAGATTAGATTCTACTTTATCTGGCTGGATGTAAGTGGCGTCAAATAAAAGTTTTTTTTAAAGTGCGTTTGCAGTGTAAGTGAGTGACGTTAAATTTAAATTAAGTTGAATATGTAATTAAAATATTTTAGCAAAAGTAGGTAACCATAAATAATATTGAAAAAGTAAGATATAAAAAATATATAAATACAGACAGTAAAGGTATCCAGAGTGTGTGGAGTAAATAAACAAATCTGATTTTCTGTAACGGAGGCACACGTTAAAACCCTTCGGTGGAACTGGACCTCACCGCTGTGGGAGGAAGAGGAGGAAGAGGATGAAGAGGAGACACTGCGGGGGAATACAGTCAATATTTCATCTAACAGATTCTATCACCATGAAGCTTCCCCAGTTGCATCCATTCTCACCCCGTCGTTAGGGTGTATAATCTGTTATGAATCAGGCTGTGTGTGATATCTGAACAAAGCCCTAAAAAGCTTCAGAGTGTGAATGGAAGTGAGAGGTTTGGTCATGGTTTCTGCAGGTTTTACCAACTCAAATTTAAGATCTATATGAATGAAATTCAAGAGCTATATCCCAACATACAAAACACAACGAAATGCAGAGTCACAAAAGCAGGGCTGTAGTACTCGAGTCCGGTCTTGGACTCGAGTCTGGACTCAAGACCATTTTTCTATGGACTCGGACTTGTCTCGGTCTCGGCCACCGGTCTTGCCAAATTTGGCTTTTGGTCTCGACCCAGTCCAGGTGTCTTTGTTATGTTGATGATAATATTGGATTGTAAAAACCTTTAATAAGCCATTTTAACGACGTGTGAACACTTTGACAGATAGATGTCAACATGAAACTTCCCCAGTTGATCACTGACATCAAGACAATTTATTTAATGTATTCCAAGTTCTCTGAAATGCAATGTTTAAAAGGGCCAATATGTTAAGGGTTGAGCCCCCACTGAAAGGGTCTAAAATAATCATTTTTTTTGCAGAGCAGGAGTCCTACTGGGTGTTCCCTACCCTGCGCTGTGTGTGAGCGTGCTGCTTGAGAAGCTGGGGGTGTAGGCCGGCGCGTTGCTGCCACTGGGGATGGCGTTCCTGAGCAGGCGGACCCAGGTGGCGATGTCCACGTTCATCTGGCGAGCACGCACGAAGGCTTTCCCTGGAACACACACACAGTGGAACATACTGTCAACATCTTGGATATATCAAATGGCGACTGGGTCTCATTATTGCCTGAATTCTTATTATCACTTCTACTTTAACCCTGGTGTTGTCTTCACCTTCGGGACCCTCTCATGTCCCTCGGGTCAAACTGACCCGGGACTTATTTGGGGTTTAAAAAAACAATTCTGAATTAAAATTTTACTTCATAATCTATAAAACAAATATTGTCTTTATCTCAATTTCCAACAGCTGAGATAACATCTATGTTTAGGGAATGCATCAGTCTCTACTAGCACACTATTAAACATGGAAGTGGGGTTTGTTGTTTGTCATAAGGTTATAATTCATGTTAAAAATCCACTATGGAAACAACATAAGTGTCATATCCAGAATAATGTTCTGAGTCAGGAATACATGTTTATCACAGGAAATAAGGAAAGGACGTTGATTTTCAGGTAGGGAAAATGTAACCTGTACCATTTTTCTTCTTGTCAAAATTTGAAATGGGTCAATTTGACCCGAATACCAGACAAGGGTTAAGTAAAAAGATGTGAATACGTCTTCCACCGCTGGTTATATCTCTGTCACGTGACCCAGATAACGTAGTAACGCAGGTACACAGCCTATGAAACATCATAAAACATTGTATTTTTTTTGCTTAAATTAACCCAAAATTGACAATTACCATCAACAGTTGTACTCCTTAGAACTAATGTTAGAAATGAATTGCGGTTAAACAAAGGAACTATAACAAAGAAGTATTGATTTTTTTTTTTTTTAAATCAGGGTCTGGTGGGTTTGAGCTTTTTTCTGGTTAAACAGAAAGGTCTTAAAGAGGTTTTTAAATGTCTATGTCTCTGCAGGGATCATTTCCATAATGTTGTCAGACACTTGGAATATTAATCGGACCCGGTTAGCCGCAAAACGAGCACTTTTACAACGTAGGAAACTGGTGCCCAGGTTGAAAAACAACGACAATTACCCTTTAACGCTCAGCATAGTAATTATGTGACGCAGATGCATCTCAGATACTTCGCCCGATGCTTTCTCACCATGTTGTTTCACGCAAAACACCACCTTATTTTGCATTAATTATGTCATTCTATGCCTGTTTTCTATGTTCGTTCTTTGTCTATTCTGAAACACTTGGAAAGGAAAAACTCTTAAGAGTACCATTACATGCACCTGCATCTTATTTTGCATTAATTATGTCTATTTACGTGAAGCACTGTGTCATTTCCTTATTGTAAAGCCTTGAGCTGTAGGTCTTGTATGTAAGGTGCTATACAAATAAAGTGCATTATCATCATTTTTATTGTTATTTCCAAGGTTGGACTGTCCACTCATATTTATCCACATGAATCCCAACTAGTATGATTGTATGAAAGTAATTGTTACAAATTGTGTGAGGTAGGCGCATTGTGATAGGTCCACAAACACGGTGACTTAAAAACATCATCTGGCTAAAAACTTCTCATGTTTCTTTTTTCTTGAAAGACAGACCCCATCTTATTTTGGCATGAAACTGTGGAAGTGTGGTGCTATTTGGAGCCTTGTTAGTGTGTTGGTATAAAACAGAGATTTGTTTTTTACTTCCTCCATGCCCCGACTCCTAGCTTTATAAAGTAATTTAGCGGTTAGCACTAGCTTGTTTCAAGCTACAGACACATTTGATTAGAACGGTCGACTCGGTACACATGTGTTATTAACCCCTAGGTTCATTTTGCACTGGAATTGTCCTTTAAAGGAACACATTGTAATAATAATAATAATAATAATAATACATTTTATTTGTAATGCACTTTACATTTAAACAACTCTCAAAGTGCTACAGGTAAGATCATAAAAGCGAGGTAAAAAACATCAGTGTAAAATATCTATAAATAGTGCGACGACATTTTTGTGCAAACTCATAAGTTCTGCTAAAAAGACATGTTTTTAGTCCTTTTTGAGAAGTCTCAATAGTCTGTGGTGCCCTCAGATGGTCAGGGGGGGCGTTCCAAGTCCGAGGAGTGGCGGAGCAGAATGCACCATGGTGCTGAGCTTAGTTCTGTAGTTGCATTAAGGCAAATGTAGGATTTAAACCATATCATGGACTAAAACCCAGGATATCTCGGCCTCTGCTGCTTCGAATTTGGAGACATACCAAATCCAATTTTGTCTTGTAGGGCTCCCAATGTTATGGGAGTGTAATACTAAATCCCTGGAGAACCCCTTTAAGGGCCAAGTCTAGGTTTCTCAAATTCATCTGAATTGAATGAGACCAGCAGGAACCCTGAATGACACTCGGGGCTCTGGAAACTAACGTGTAAAAACACAAGCCGTTTTGATTCCTTCACCAGTGAAGTGATACTCTCTATTTTAGATCTGTGGCTGTGTGTGAACACGTGGACGTACCGTGCTGTTTGGAGAAGACCTTCTTCTGCCTCTGGAGTTTTCGGCCTCTCTCTATTACCGGGTTAAAGAAAGTCACCTAAAACACAAACGACATGTTAAAACAAAAAACTACAGGAAGGGATTGATGCATTTATTATTTAGTAGTAGTCGTCATGTATTTTAAGTCCATTAATTCCAGATAATGGTCTAGATGATCCCTTAGGGGGGGCAGTGGCTCAGTCCGTAGGAAGTTGGGTTGCAAACCAGAGGGTCTCTGGTCCAAGTCCCCTTATGGATCAAAGTATGGGGTGTGGTAGCTCCTGGGCACTGCAAGGGACCGTACCCCCCAAAAGAGCTGGTCCAGGTCCCTCGGTGGCAGCCCACTCACTCTGACATCTCTCTCCATTAATGCATGAATAGGTCCTGAGCGTGTGTGTGTGTGTGTGTGTGTGTGTGTGTGTATATTTCAGGCCTGTGTGTAGTTACACTAACAAAACAGAGTGTAAATTGTAATTTCCCCACTGGGGATCAATAAACACTATTAATTATTAGTTTTGTGTGTGTGTGGTGTGTGTGTGTGTGGTGTGTGTGTGTGTGTGTGTGTGTGTGTGTGTGTGTGTGTGGTGTGTGTGTGTGAGGAGAGGGATTTCTAAAGTGCACGTTCTGTCCTTGGAGATACATAAAAACAGCTTATACGCAGAAATGGCTGACAGAAGATTTTAGTGGTTTTGACTTTTTTAAACCGCGTATAACTTGAAACCGGTAACCGGTTCAAGCCTAGTGTGTGTGTGTATATGTGTGTGTGTGTGTGGTGTGTGTGTGTGTGTGTGTGTGTGTCCTGTACCTCGGCCAGCAGCAGCCCCTGTGGCTCCAGCTCCAGCTGGACTCGGTGCCGCTGGTTGTCCAGGAACTCTTCCAGCTTCAGGTACTTGAGAGCGCACAGGGAGCGGTAATCTCTCCAGTACACTGCGATCTCCATCTCCCTGGACTAGTCACACACAAACACACAAACACACAAACACACACACAATGCAACCTTCACTCAGGTTCAAAACAACTTTATTAATCCCACTATAGGCAGCTTTGTACACAGAAACACACAACAACAACACACCAACAGTCGAATACACCAAGGAGCTAAAATTATGTTGCTGTTATGTTGTTAGTGAAGGTTAATCTTGCCCCTTCAAAACAACAACAACCCTCGAGCTACACACTGAAAATGGGAAGTTTTGAAATACAATTGGATGCGACAAGGCATGATTGTAAAGAACATGCTTAGGGCATTTCTTTTGGGACTGATTAGTGGGATTGCTGATGACCAAGTCCACATGGTGATTTACTGGTAAGAGATAATGAGGTGTAACCTTGTATCAGCTGATTTAAATATCTTATGTTACTGTATTGCGTCAACAGCTAACTTCATTTAATACTGGATGTGGAGTTTTCTTTAGCGGGGTGCAGATGTTCCACCAGAACAACTTCCTTCAAGAGACTATTTTGCAGAGCCGCCGTCGCTTCCGTCAGCCCCTGTGATTGGTTGAAATACAAACAACCCAAGGTTGTTTCCCTCCTATCCAAGAATGTGTCTGTGGTGTAGTTTTTTGCGTGTGGAGCATCACGTTACGGTTGAATCAAGCTCTAACGGAGTGAGCGTGAGCGGAGTCTTACCCGCTCCAGCTCCAGAGTGAAGCTCTGGTCCCAGGCCTGCTCTCCGACCGTCCTCCACGCCGTCTGACCCACCACCGTGTTCTCCAGCTTCAGCACGGCGCTCACCTCCGCTGTCACACACACGCACGCACACACACACACCACACACACCACACACACACCACACACACACACACACACACACACACACACACACACACACACACACACACACACACACACACACACAGCATCTAATAAACAGCATGCATACAAGTCCACCACGTAGTTGTAAACTAGGATCATTTAACCCTCGGATGGTATTCGGGTCAAATTGACCCATTTCAAATTTTTACAGGAAGAAAAATGGTTCAAGTTACATTTTTTCTATCTGAACATCAACGTCCTTTCCTTATTTCCTGTGATAAACATGTATTTCTGATTCAGTTCAGAACATTATTCTGGATATGACACTTATGTTGTTTCCATAGTGGATTTTTAACATGAATTATAACCTTATGATAAAAACCCCACTTCCATGTTTAATAGTGTGCTAGTAGAGACTGATGCATTCCCTAAACATAGATGTTATCTCAAGTGTTTGAAATTGAGATAAAGACCATATTTGTTAATGGATTATAAAGTAAAATTTTATTTCAGAATTGCTTTTAAAGCCCCAAATAAGTCCCGGGTCAGTTTGACCCGAGGGACACGAGAGGGTCCCGAAGTGAAGACAACACCAGGGTTAAAGTAGGGGTGTAATGATACATCGATCTGGATCGATCTAATCCTCAACAATCCAGCATTACCGACACAAAATGAAAATATTGACCCATCTGTAAGATTCCCAGTGTTTCCTCTATGTTGATTGTCCAAGTGAAAATTGCCTAATTCCCTTGCAGGACTATTTTGCAGCGGCTCTTAGCGGAGTTCAGCACCGCCCATGACGATTCTGATTGGTTTAAAGAAATGCCAATTAACCAGAGCATGTTTTGCTATTTGGAGTAGCCAGACCCTCCTTCAGAGGGCCTTGGAGGAGGGTCGGTTATGCTAGACTAGAGTTTAAATTCTCAGCATGAGCCTGAATTTGACCGCGGCCCGGGTCGGACCGGGCCCTCGATCAAGCACTTGTGTTTTGGGTTCGTTCTAATTGGACAACTTGTCAGTTCTATATATGTAATATCGGTCGCAGGGCCCTGAATGAAATCAAGTCCAAATCGTATTGTGGCAGACTTTGTGATATCCGCAAATACTGTATCATTATCCAAAGATATAGTATTTCCTCGTGATTGCATGTTTTGATTTACAGCCCTGATTTGAAAGGCATCTGTTCAGAATAAGAGCTGAAAGGCTTACAGGAGAGCTCCTCGGTCTTGCCGGGGATCTTCAGGCTCATGCTGCTGGAGCTGCGGCTGTAGAGGCCGCTCAGTTTGAAGGAGGAGCGTCCGTCAGCCGCAGAGTACGAGGGAAGAACCAGCGGGCTCCCTTTGGTCCGCCCCGGGATCACCTCCAGCAGCCCCACACAGCCCAGGAGGTGCACCTGGAGAGTACCTGGAAGGAAGAGAAGGCCCTTTAATTCATAAAGATCAGTGCTCAAAAACAGCCGTCTCTGAAGGAACGATTTTAGCCATCAGGCTAAGATGCTAAACAACGCTTGCCTGAAGCTAGCCTCGAGGAGGAACTTGTTTTGGTGGAACATGTGTTCAAAAAGTGGTTTTAATTGTCAACAGAAACTCAGATTGGACAAGTAGTCTAGCTCTAACCATAGTCCTGCATGTCTGCATTTACCATGGCAACAAGGCCATGACAAAGGCAACAAAAAAGGCGACGAAAAGGCGACGAAAAGAAGATGAAAAGGCGACAAAAAGGCGACAAAAAGGCGGCGAAAAGGCGACGAAAAGGCGACGAAAAGAAGATGAAAAGGCGACAAAAAGAAGATGAAAAGGCGACGAAAAAGGCGACGAAAAGAAGATGAAAAGGCGACGAAAAGGCGACGAAAAGAAGATGAAAAGGCGACAAAAAGGCGACAAAAAGGCGGCGAAAGGCGATAACGTTTTTAATGTTTTTGAAGCTTTGTTTTGTCACTTTTTGATGTTTTAGAAGCTTTTTTGTGACTTTTTAATGATTTTGAAGCTTTTTTTGTGACTTTTCTATGTTTTTGAAGCTTTGTTTTGTCACATTTTAATGTTTTAGAAGCTTTTTATTGTCACTTTTTGATGCTTTTGAAGCTTTTTTTGTGACTTTTCTATGTTTTTGAAGCTTTGTTTTGTCACTTCTTTCAGATGTTTTTGTGACTTTTCTTCAACATCCTTGATCATTTAGATTTATTTTCCATGCGAGACCGACCTGTGAGCGGCGAGGGCTTGCTCAGGGTGCTGTACTGGTTGTGGACGTAGGGGGTGCTGTGGCGGGCGCTGAAGGACGAGGACGAGGCGAGCACCAGCTCCTCCTTGATGAGACAGGCCTTGGGGTGGTCCTCGGGGAGCTCCTGCAGACGCTGCTCCAGGGAGCAGCGCACCAGGTCCAGACGCTGGGTCGACTCGCTCAGACCACACTGAGCCTGCACGCACAAACACACACATTATCAACACACAAACACACACATTATCAACACTGAGCCTGCACGCACACACACAAACACACACAAACACACATTATCAACACTGAGCCTGCACACGTAAACACACAAACATACAAAAAACATTACTAGCCCTAGTTGGACCAGTCCTAGCCCTAGCCGGCACAGTCTTAGCCCTATTTGGAACAGTCCTAGCCATAGTTGGAACAGTCCTAGCCCTAGTTGGAACAGTCCAAGCCCTATTTGGAACAGTCCTAGCCATAGTTGGAACAGTCCTAGCCCTAGTTGGAACAGTCCAAGCCCTAGTTGGAACAGTCCTAGCCCTAGTTGGAACAGTCCTAGCCCTAGTTGGAACAGTCCAAGCCCTATTTGGAACAGTCCTAGCCATAGTTGGAACAGTCCTAGCCATAGTTGGAACAGTCCAAGCCCTAGTTGGAACAGTCCTAGCCCTAGTTGGAACAGTCCTAGCCCTAGTTGGAACAGTCCTAGCCCTAGTTGGACAAGTCCTAGCCCTAGTTGGAACAGTCTTAGCCCTAGTTGGAACAGCTCTAGCTCTAGTTGGAACAGCCCTAGCCCTAACTGGGACAGTCCTAACTAGTTGGACCAGTCCTAGCCCAGTTGGACCAGTCCTAGCCATAGCTGGAACAGCTCTAGCCCTAGTTGGACCAGCCTTAGCCCTAGTTGGACCAGCCTTAGCCCTAGTTGGACCAGCCCTAGCCCTAGTTGGACCAGCCCTAGCCCTAGCTGGACCAGCCCTAGCCCTAGTTGGACCAGCGGATTGAACCAAGAAGGTTTTCAGATGAAACCGCCTCCCGCCGGCCCCCTGACCTCAGCTATGGCCTTCTTGTCCTGGACCTTCCCCGCCCCCAGCAGGCGCAGCATGTTCTTGGCTCCCTCGGCCATGGCGTGCTCCACGCGGTAGTGATGCCACAGCTCCTCCACGCGCAGCTCCACCCCGTCATGCGTACCTGGGACACAGTGGCGGGTTAAGTCGGCAACAGGGGACAGCAAAAACATGGCTAGAACCATTTTCAAAGTCACCAGCCAATCAGATTTTGCACCAGCTACTTTTTTTCCAGGGAAAATAAGACAGATTATGAGCGTTGCCAAGGGCTTGGCACAAAATTCCTGTAAAAAAAAAAAAAATCCACAGCTGTTTTTGGGCCCCCCTCACATGAGCGCCCTGGATACTCAGTCCCCCTGAGACGCCCCTGAGTGCCGCGGAAAACATTTATTCATCCATGTTTCTTTAAAAATATGTGTTTGGGTTGATGGTTGGCAGATAAAGTATAAACATATACATTTACATTAACCAATCAAAAAATACCTCCAATTTTACTACTTCATTTCAGCTCTTCTGTATGTTTCCAAGCCAAAAACACACCAAACCCCCCCAAATGTCTTGCCAGAGAACAGACCAATCAGTAAACGCCGACTTGTCGGATGGTTTCTGCAGCCTGCCGATTTAAACAGTCGCTTTGCTTTATTCATCTCCAGATGAATTGGCTCGTAACTTTACATCGTACCAGCCAAAGTTCATTTTTGAATTGACGTTTGGCAGGTAAATTAACACCAATTTAAAAAGGTCCAATGTTTGGGTATCTCTCCCTTCTAGCGTTGACATCATATATCGTAATCAACTCTCTCGTGCCACTAAGTTCAAAGGACATATTACAGCTACGGTAGCCCTCACGCTTCAAAAAGCCAAGATGTCATCCACGTCTCCATCCGGCGATCAGGTCCGTACGTTTCATTTTTATCAATTGTGAAATTTTATGACGAGTGCTGCAAACCGTCTCGTTGACGTTAGCCGTGTTTCCTTCTTCTAACCTGCCGGGGCCGAGAAGCAGTGATACCCTTTAGCAGCGTTAGCATCAGCTGTGAGTTTATCATGTTACAGCAGAATGGAAAGGATGGAGCAGTACGTCCTGTATGTCCCTCACCGGCTAATGTATTTAAAGATGGAGCATGAATATGGAGCGTCTACCCCAGTTCATGTGAATACAAATGTAAAATTTCAAGCCAACAGGAATACTTGGAATTGATGATGGTGGTGGTAAATATTCATGAAAAAGGACGAGTTTGTGAACGAGCAACACCGATTTTGATAATGAACAACTGCACACGGTACACACTGGACCTTTAAAGCCTTGTGCACAGCAACATGCACATGGAAACTAACTGGTTTCAGATGTGGTCACAGGGATCCTTGAGGTTTTTCTTGTGTGAGAGAATTTGTTTTCACATGAATGTGTGTGTCCTTTTTAGGGAAATGCTTCATTGACTCAAGTATTTCCTCTTAAACCTGCAATCATTTTGGCCACTTGGGGGCAGCAGAAGGGAGCTGGGGGTCTCCTCCCCCCCTTAAATAAATATAAAGTACAAATATAAAGCTCTTTAAGCAGAAAGGGAAACAGAAAAAGGTCATTTGAATGGCAAGTTAAGTTCCAAAGCCCTTCTTATTTAATGTTTTAATGTATCCTCTCCACAAGCCCAAAGTTACGTGAATCAAGATACCACCAGACTTGAAAAATGTCGCTTTAAAAAGGTACATTAACCCTTGGGTAGTCACCCCCTGGGTCAAAAAGGGACCAAAATCAGACATTTTTGTCTCTTTTTCAGACTTTTTTTTTAGTTTTCACTTACACCACCTTACTAGTTTTACTACTTTTTGGAATTCATGGTCAATAACCCTCATTTATATAGAATTATACCTAATATTTGAGTTAAAAAAGCAGAAATTATGAATTATTTCGACTAATCGTTAAGATCAGAGGAATGAAAGTGGTCAGTTGTATATGCAAAGAACATTGTATGGAATCCAATCCATTTTTTGTGGTAATTTGGTTAAAAAGAAACCCATATTTCCGATATAGATATTTTTTAAAGGGGTCAAATTTGACTTGAGGACATCAGGAGGGTTAAAGCAAAAAAGCTGAAGAGAGAAAAATAAAAGAAACAAAAGCTTGTGCCTAAATCAGCTCGCTGTCCTTTCCATTCCTTTCACTGTTGCTCTAAGCTTTGTGTTTTTCCCTTCTGGCTTTTCTTCCCAGACTCCGTCTTCCTACACTTCCACTTGACTCCGTCGTGATCTCTGACTCAGTCCGTCTCAGTCGCGCCCCCCTTCCTGGCTCCCTGCATCAGTCCTGCCTCCTCTGTAACCTCTGCTCAATGAGCCATGGCTTTTAGTTGTTGGGCAACATCAAGCGGATGCAGGAACGTCAATACGCCTCTAACCTGACAGAGAGAGGGCTGTAATGGAGTGTGTGTGTGTGTGTATGTGTGTGTGTGTGTGGTGTGTGTGTGTGTGTGTGTGTGTGTGTGTGTGTGTGTGTGTGTGTGTGTGTGTGTGTGTGTGTGTGTGTGTTGACTGGAAGACCGTACACTGGGAAGTTCTGAGGCACGGATTGATCCATTACCAGCGAGCGCATCATGAAATATGCAGTGCTTATAAGCTTAGTAAGAGACTGAATGACAGGTGGGATGAAAGAGGAGTTGAAAGATGAGAGTGAGGATTAAAAAAACAAAACAAAAAAACCAAGTAGGTACTTTGGTTGTCCTCGGACTGCTCCGTGGCCTGCATGGCCTTCCGGACCTGCATGCGGATGATGTCGATCTTGGTCTTGCTGTCCTGCAGCATCTGCTGAGCCGACTGGAAAAGCTTCTTGTCCTGCGGGGGGGGGGGGGACAGAAAAACCAGAGACCAGTTGAAATATTACAGAATTGGCAGTGTTAACCCTCTATTGCATGAATTATTTTTTAAACATGGTAACAATGTCTTGATGTGTTTTTATGACTCCAGGTTGGTTAAATAATGCAATTGTAAAAAATAAAAAAAATAAATTAAAGGGGCGTGCATTTGTGGAAAGTGCCAAGAAATCCATTATTTTTTAAAAACATGCTTTCATTGAAAAAATACCAAATAAATTCAACTTTTATGCAAATATGGCAACACATTACTTTGAGTCTTTTACAGAAGAACATGGCATTTTAACAGGTTTAAGTGATTCAAATTAAAAGTTTAATTACCCCAGATAACAGTTGATTTTTTTTTTTTTTCCACAGAAATGCTTCTAAAATTAAGAAAAATAACCACATTTTGGCTGATCCTGGAATCTGAGCTCTAGTGTGGCACATGTCCGGAAAAGGGGCGGGAAATATGCAAAGAGCATTTCCTGGTTATGTGAAGTCAACACATTAATAACACTTCAAAAGACCCACTTACACAATGAAACAGAAAACAATGCATTTTATATGGTTTACTGTGAGAAAAACTAAGAAAAATAATTTGTTGCCATATGGCAACAGCATTTTTTAGGGTTAAGAGTTAAAGGTTTAGCCAGATGAGTTCCACAGAAAATAATAATAATAATAATAATAATAATAATAATAATAATAAAAATAAGAATACATTTTATTTACAATGCACTTTTCATCAATGGATCTCAAAGTGCTACAGGTAAAAAAGAGAAAAATAAAACAAAAAAGAAAGAATAAAAAAAGAAATTAAAGCTATTCTTAGAAGAGAGAATAAAAAACGTCTAAAGGGACCAAAAGCTTTGCTAAAAACAAATGTTTGAAGGCCTTTTTTTAAATGAATTCCCTAACAGTACTGGTCTCATTTCATCTCGAGATCCTCCTGCTCACGGATTGAGTTCCTATTATTTTCTCTGATCAACAAACTTTTAGTGTCTGCTACGCCCTGCTACGCCCTACTACGCCCTGCTACGCCCTGCTACGCCCTGCTACGCCCTGCTACGCCCTGCTACGCCCTGCTACGCCCTACTACGCCCTACTACGCCCTGCTACGCCCTGCTACGCCCTACTACGCCCTACTACGCCCTGCTACGCCCTGCTACGCCCTGCTACGCCCTACTACGCCCTGCTACGCCCTGCTACGCCCTGCTACGCCCTGAACTGCCACTATTATTTCTAGTCATGGTTCCATTATCTTTATTATTACCATAATTGCCACTGTTCATCACACCCCCCAACAGATGTCCACCCTCAAAGATCCTGGGTCTGTCCTCCTGTTTCTGCCTAAAAGGACGTATTCCTTGCTCTTGGGGAAGTCATTGGATTTGTTGAGTCTTTGTAAACGATAGAGTGTGGTCTAGACCTAGTCTATCTGCAAAGTGTCTTGAGATCATGGGGCTTACCTTTAGGTTCAACCTTGGGGGGGGGGGGGGGGTGAGATCTCCACTTTTGATGAAAATTTCAATTTTGTTGTGTTCTGGTGAACTTTGCCGCAGCAATTTGTGCCTTTTCTGACTCAATCTACGGTGCCCATTTTAGATTAGATTAGATTAGATTAGATTAGATTAGATTAGATTTGACTTTATTCATCCCACAACGGGGAAATTTCCTTATTACAACAGCAGCATTTTCTTCTTCAACAACAGTAAAAAAACAAACACACAAGTAAACACGCTAGAAATACAGGCAAAACCATAGACACTGATTATAAGGTAGACTGAAAGTAAGCAAAATGGCGTCAAATAAAGGTGTTTTGCCGTGATACAAGAAACAATATCGCGGTGTGAGTGACGTTAAAATTAAATTGAATGTTGTTTTTTTTCAAAATATTTGTATTGTTTTAGAGAAGGTTATTGTACAGTGCAACAGTAAAATGACATTTGTAACAAGACACCCTTCTATTAACCCCACTCCAACCCCAACAACCCCTTATGCCGAGGAAAATTAAATAATTAATTAATAAATGATAAATAACAATTTAAAAAAAAAAAAAAAAAATTATACACAAAGTAAACAAATATACAATACACTTTGTATATACACAATACAATTGCAATACCTTTCTTTTGTTACTCCCGGCAACGTATAATGTGGTCTTTTTGCTCCTCCAATCCCGTGTCCCCAATAGTTACGAAGAGGGAAGAGAACTAAGTCCTTCAAAGTAAGTCAGTAAAGGGGTCCCAAGTTTTGTAAACAATTTTTAGATGTACCTCTGAGGGAGAATTTGATTTTTTTTCTAATGTTAGAAACATCGTAATGTCAGAAAGCCACCTGGAGGCTTTTGGTGGTGTAGATGATTTCCACTCCAAAAGAATTCTCCGTCGTGCTATTAGGGTTTCAGAAGCAACAACTCTCTCCCCGCGGTGGGACATGTCAATATCATCGCCCTGCACCCCAAACACAGCCAATGTGGGGCTAGGTTGTAGATTTATATGGAGCTAGAACAGTGACGGTAACCTGTGGTGTTGAAAATAAAATTTGGCATTGAAACAACAAATATCGGCGTTGAAAACTGTTGAACCGAAGTATAAAACACAAACATTAAAAAGTAATAATCTCATAATCCTATGGTATTATTTCATTTTTTACATTTGTTTGCATCATGATGGGTTTTTCAATGTCAATGTACATTTTTTCTCGATGTCCGTGTCTTTTCAGTGACAGTTTTTTTTTTTTTTACGCTGTCAAGATTTTTACAATGTCACTGTTTTCAGTTTCAACTTCCTGTCCCTGTTTTGGCGTAGGGAGGAGGGGCCTGAGGGGAGGGGTAAAGGGGGCGTGGCTTACGGGTAACTTACAGAGGCTACTGGCGAGAGACCGCACCTCCAGACGAATCCTCCCAGAGTTGTTAAAACCGCATATCTGCTATGTCTTCCACACGTTCACCTGGAACCTCCAAATCTCAAATAAGTCTGTTCATATCGGCCATTTTTTCCACATAACAGGTTTCTAGGCAAATCACACACTCACTAAAAGGCTGGACGCATTCACTGACAAACTACATTAAAAGTTAACACTAAACCAGCCTGCTTCTGTGTGAAAAAATGGCAGGATCCCTATGGAGGTGTGGTCTCTCGCCAGTAGCCTATGTAAATTCCCACAAGCCACGCCCCCTTTATCCCTCCCCTCAGGCCCCTCCTCCCTACGCCAAAACAGGGACAGAGAGTTGAAACTGAAACAGTGACATTGTAAAAATCTTGACAGCGTAAAAAAAAAACTGTCTTTGAAAAGACACGGACATCAAGAAAAAATGTACATTGACATTGAAAAACCCATCACGATGCAAACAAACGTCAAAGTGAAATAATACCATAGGATTATGAGATTATTACATTTTGATGTTTGTGTTTTATGCTTCGGTTCAACAGTTTTCAATGCCGATATTTGTTGTTTCAATGCCAAATTTTATTTTCAACACCACAGGTTACTGTCACTGTTCTAGCTCCATAGATTTAACCCAAAGGCTTCATTTAAGATCTGAAAAAATGAATGTCCAAAACTCTCTTAACCTGGAACATGACCAAAACATGTATTAAATTGAATGTTTAATTCGAGTAATAAAGCATAATATAAATTATATTAACCCGTGACCATAAATACTGAAAAGTAAGTACTTGTAATAAAATAATTGATGTAAAGTAATTATTTATGTAAAGGAAATTATAGTAGGTTTTGGAGGGGGGGGGAGGGGGGCGTGCACTGGCCAGTTGTGATGATGCTTGAGATAACTCTCCAATGATTTGATACTATAAGTCTGTCTGCCACGTTGTTTAGACAAAGGACCGTTTTGCAGTATAGTTTGTGCACACGGTATTGGGTCCATGCAAATCTCCTCAGATAGTTTGGTGTCTTCTCAGCTTTTTGGTTCATTCTGTTGGTTCCTGTAAACTTTGCATAAAACCCCGGACAGGAACCCATTCTGGTCCCAGAGAATCTTACAGCTTGTGAACTTATTTTCACCTTATTTTCAAACACATGTCTGAACCAGGCTTCTGAATTAGACCTGAGAGAACTTTATAATTACATTTCATTTAATTTATACTCTTTATTTAATTTAATTTTAATGTTTAATTTTAATGTGTCTTATCGATCCCCAATGGGGAAATTACAATTACACTCTGCGTCCACACTTTGTTAGTTTTCATACACAGTCCTGAAACCACACACACACACACACACACACACACACACACACACACACACACACACACACACACACACACACCACACACACACACACACACACACACACACAACACACACACACACACACACACCACACACACACACACACGGTCAGGATCTGTACATGCAATAATGGAGAGATGTCAGAGTGAGTGGGCTGCCAGCCGAACCAGCGCCCTGAGCGGTTGGGGGGGTACGGTGCCTTGCTCAAGTGCACCTGGTCCCCATGGATCCCCATTAATCCCCTATGTGGGAAATTACAATTTACACTCTATTTTGTTAGTAATCACTACACACAGGCCTGAGATACACACACATGCTCAGGACCTTAGCAGGAGGTGAACTGGCATCTCTCCAGCCATCAGTCCACACTCCGTACTATGGTCCATACGGGGTCCAGAACCAGCAACCCTCCGGTTCCCAACCCCTCTCTACGGACTGAGCTACTGCCCCCCCCCCCCCACCCAGTACCTTAGTGCCTCCGTTGGCATAGATGGGGATCATGTTCTCGGCTCCCTGTTTGACTTTGAGCTCGATGTTCAGCTGGCGCTCCAGGGCCGCGATGCGCCGCTGGTTGGTCGACGTCCGGTTGAGCGAGTCCGGAGACTTAGGAGCATCTGGTTGGATGGTGAAGAGGTCAGGTTACTGTTGGCGTGGCGGTTAAACGTCATCGTTACATTTCACATGTTTTAGCCCATAAACTGCTTTGGTCTCGTCTACTGGAAAAGCAGACCAAAGGTTTGTGTAATGATTTCCTGCCTCTGAGGGAGAAACTGGTTCCAGTTTATGTGTGATAAAAATCACTTGCTTGACAAAAGTAACCAATCATATTGATCAGATTGAAACTCAAATATAGGGCTGGGCACCAAACGTTTATACTTTTATAGCAGAGAACGACATATACTCCAATCCTGTAAAAAACTGAATTATCTTTCAGTATCAAATTTCAACTTTATTTCAACTTTTAGCCTCAACTGCAAGGAAAATAGGTCGGGATGCAAAGAAAAACCCTCAAGGAACGTCAGCGGAAATACAGGATTTACTGCAAGAAAGTGGTGTGACGGTTTTTAAGATCCCCAATAACGGAGGCACTTGAACAAAAACGGGCTGCAGGGTCGGGTTGCCAGAAAAAAAGGCCTTAAGGCGTAAATGGCACCAAACAGCACGGCTACAATATGCCAAACAGCACCTGGACAGGCCTAAGAACTTCTGGTACAAAGTAATTTGGAGTGATGAGACCACGTTATGTTTGGAGAGGCGTCAACAAGGCCTGTGATGAAATGTGCACCATCCCTTCCGTAAAGTATGGAGGTGGATCTTTAATGTTTTGGGGGTGTGTGAGCTACATAGCTACATAGGTACAGGACATCAAGGATGTCAAGAGTTGATGTCAAGATGAACGCAGCATGTTATCAGACAATATTGGATGACAATTTGCACTCATGAGCCCAAAATCTGCCCATGGAACATGACAATGATCCGAAGCACAAGGCCAAGTCAGCCCCTTCAGTGGCTGCAGCCGAGCAACGTGAAGCTTCTGGAGCGGCCATCACAGTCTCCCGGCCTCAATATCAGCGAGCCTCTTGGAGGAGAACTCAAACGTGCAGCCCATGCAGGACAACCCATGAATTTACAGGACCTGGAGGCTTTTTGTCAAGAAGAATGGGCATCTCTACCATCTGAGAAAATAAAGGCACTAATGACAACTATCACAAAAGACTGCAAGCTGTCATTGATGCATAAGGGGGCAATACACAGTATTAAGATCTAAGGGTATAGAAACGTTTGGCCATCTCATTATTTAGTTTTTTATGTTTTGTTTAACGTAACTGTAATGCTTTACAGTTTAATTTGAATCCCCTTAAAATAGAAGTATGTTTTTCCTGATAACTTGTGTTTTTTTTAAAGGAATGGTACACATTTAACCAATTCTTTCAGGGTGTGTACAATTATGAGCACAACTGTACAGTATGCAACCGAAAAAAGTAAAATATCTTTGACTGTATTGCTGCATGTTTCATACAAGTCTTCTTCCTTAAAGTTTGGTCGACATAAAACAAAAAGGTCAGCAAAACGTTCCTCAGCCCCACAGAGCTTAGCAACTCAAGCAAAACAAAGGTTGCATTTTTTAAAAGCAGGCTGCCACACGGCCGACTCACAACAACCTGGTTCACGGCCTTTACATGGCAACTCACTGCTTCTGGGGGGATTCCAAATCACCAAATCTGCCAAATTCGGTTCCATATGTCGCATAATTGCGTCATAATTGTGTCATAATTGCGTCATAATTGCGTCCCTCTGGGGGGCGCTACAGAGCCCGGTACGCCAACACCAACAGACCCAGGATCAGTTTTTACCCACAAGCCACCTCTCTGATGAACAGCTGACTTCTCCTGACCTAAACAGATGTCGCTCTTTTCAGGTCCAAACTCAAAACATCTGATCTCAACATCTGTTGAGTCTGGCTTTTAACACGTAGCAGTGGTGGGACAATTTCATTCTTTTGTTTCTTTGTGACCTTTTCTGATTTTATTGTTTTTCTATGTTTACTCTTTCTATTGTATGTTGTGATTTTATTCATTTTGTTAAAGCACTTTGGATACCTGCTGGTAATTGTAAAGTGCTATATAAATACATTTTGATTGATTTGATTGATTCTGACCCACGGTGTCAGGTTCAGTTCTGGTCCATGACCCAGTAACACCGTCTCTACAGCACCTAGTACTGGTTACACTTATTATTCCACTTATTTAGTATTATTCATCATTCTCATATCTCACTTATTATTTATTATTTACGATTTACTCATCATTCTCATATCTCACTTATTATTTACTATTTATTCATCATTCAGATTCTCACATCTCTCTTGTTTGTTATTTATTCATCATTCTCATTTTCCATTTCAGAACTGTCCATAATGTTCATACTGTTCATATTGTAATATAATATAATAACATAATACTATTTATCCCAGTATCCTTGCACTGTGCTCCATATTTAAATACTTTTTATTGAACTCTTCCTTTTACTCATGCCTCTATAGTGTTCTGTTTGGAGTATGTATATAAGTGTGTATATATTAGTGTGTATATTTTTGTTTTGGTTGTTTTGTGTGTGTAAGCACAGTGTGAGCAACGATGCTCCAAAGTAAAATTCCTCGTATGTGTCCTCATACCTGGAAATAAAGCTGATTCTGGTTCTGATTCTGATTCATATTAGGCGCACAACTGGGTGTGCCGACATTTGTTGTGAACCTAAAACTGTTACGCGGGTCGGATCCAAATCATCGAGGGGCCGGTTTTGGCCCTCGGGCCTTGAGTTTGACACCCATCCCTTTAGGGATTTTCCATGCACAATGACCCAGAAGCGTATGAACCACGTCTCCATGGCCATGGCGGATGCGGTACCTTTGTTGTCGTCGGGGCCCTTGACGACGATGTGGGCGTCCAGCTCCTGCAGCTGGGCGTGGAGGGACTCCAGCTTGCGGCTGGAGCTGCGGAGCTGCGAGTCCACCTGCTGGGCGTTCCTCTTGTCGGTGGTGGCCCGGCGCAGGTTCTCCGCGCCCTCCTTGATCTTCAGCTCCCGCCGGATCTCCCTGCGGATCCGCTCGCGGTGCTCGTCCAGGCGCTGCTGCACGCTGGAGTCGGAGAAGTCGGAGTTCTGGTCCAGACCGAGCTGCTGGAGCACCGGCAGCCCGCCCGGATCGCCCTGGGGGAGGAGAGAAAGGGGGGGAGGAAGAGACTTAGTCTGAATCCCATTTCTCTGTCTTAGCCGTACCCCTTGGCCCTTTACCCCTTGGCCCCTTACCCTTTACCCCTTACCCCTTGAAACCAAGGGGTAGGGGGTAGGGGTGAAAACACCCCCCTATGAAACGGGACACCACTTGGTGACATCACCATGCAGAATTGATCACAAACTTCCAAGATGGCGTCTCCGTCTGTTGATTGTTTGGGTTTTGACAACAGTGTCATATGCATTTATATATTTAAATATATTTTATAATTATTTTATGTTCACTTTGGTAGTGCAGAGGCAGATGTTCTTATCTGTGTAGTACTCAGGTCTGTTAGCAATGCACATGTGTATACACATGTATCATGTATACATACATATACACCATGTATACACATGTATCATGTATACATGGTGTATATGTATGTAAACATATACAACATGTATACATATACACATACACCATGTATACATGGTGTATATGTATGTTAACATATACACCATGTATACATATACATATAGACCATGTATACATGGTGTGTTGTATATCGGTTTCAGTTATCACCGTTTTAAATCTCATTGATGTTGAGAAAAACATTTTGTTAACAAAAATCTTAGACTTCTCTTTATTGATCCTTTGGGATGACTCCCGAGGGGAAATTGAAAATTCTCGCAGCAGTTTTAGCAAGAAAAAAGAAATAAAAACTAGATAAAAAAGACAACAAAATAACAATAATAATAATAAGAACAATAAGAACATTCATCAAATAAAGAAAAGAAAAGACCATAAATTATTATTGAGTCCAGTGTTAAAGTGATAAAGGTGTGAATTTAAGTCCAGGTGTGTGTGTGTGTGTGTGTGTGTGTGTGTGTGTGTGTTGTGTGTGTGTGTGTGTGTGTGTGGGTTGTGGTGTGTGTGTGTGTGTGTGTGTGTGTGTATGAATGAATGATATGTATGTATGTATGTATGTATGTATGTATGAATGAATGAATGTATGTGTGTGTGTGTTGTATGTATACTGTATGAATGAATGTATGTATACTGTATGTATGTATGTATGTATACTGTATGTATACTGTATGTATGTATGTATATATGTATGTATACTGTATGTATGAATGAATGAATGAATGAATGAATGTATGTATGTGTGTGTGTGTGTATACTGTATGAATGAATGAATGAATGAATGAATGAATGAATGTATGTATGTGTGTATGTATGTATGTGTGTATGTATGTATGTGTACTGTATGTATGAATGAATGAATGAATGAATGAATGTATGTATGTGTGTATGTATGTATGTATGTATATATGAATGAATGAATGAATGTATTTATGTATATATTGTCCTCTCTGCCCTAGGAGGAGGGGGAGGAGGAAGGAGAGAAAGGGGGGGGGGAGGCGAGGGCAGAGAAGGAGGTAGTGACAGAATAGGAGAAGGAAGTGTTGAGAACAGTTATTATAGGAAACCAGAACTAAAATAAATAAGCAGTGAAAGATCTGTCTGAAACTGATGTGTGTTGCCAGTAGAAATGTAATGGTATGAAAATGTAACCTCACAGTCATAGTGACGGTATTATCGTGGCATTGTTTAAAAAAATGTGTTCAACGCCTTTATGAATCCTCAACAACACGACTGCTCAACACTAACCAGATTAAAGCAGATTTAAACGAGCTTAAATCACTCTCTTCTGCTTCTGGATGACACTCACAACACAGAGTGCATGTGTATGGAAATGGAATAGATGTGTTAAGACAATCACACAAACATATATGCAGTGTTTGTGGGGGGTTTTCACAAAAAAAAACACCCAGATTTGTTACAATAAGAACTAGGTTTTCATTTGACTTTCACCCAGATTTCATGTCTACACTTTAACATTGAAGCCAGGGGACTATAGAGGGAGAAAACAAAGCCTTTTTGGCTAATTCTGGCATTTTAAACCACCACTAAAGTAATGTGTTTTATTCATTTGCACCAAAACCGCTGAGAAATGCTTCCATTAAAGGTCCCATGAAATGGTCTCTTTGGATGCTTTTATATAGACCTTAGTGGTCCCTAATACTGTATTTGAAGTCTCTTTATATAGACCTTAGTGGTCCCTAATACTGTATCTGAAGTCTCTTTTATATAGACCTTAGTGGTCCCTAATACTGTATCTGAAGTCTCTTTTATATAGACCTTAGTGGTCCCCTAATACTGTATCTGAAGTCTCTTTTATATAGACCTTAGTGGTCCCTAATACTGTATCTGAAGTCTCTTTTATATAGACCTTAGTGGTCCCTAATACTGTATCTGAAGTCTCTTTATATAGACCTTAGTGGTCCCTAATACTGTATCTGAAGTCTCTTTTATATAGACCTTAGTGGTCCCTAATACTGTATCTGAAGTCTCTTTTATATAGACCTTAGTGGTCCCCTAATACTGTATCTGAAGTCTCTTTATATAGACCATAGTGGTCCCTAATACTGTATCTGAAGTCTCTTTTATATAGACCTTAGTGGTCCCCTAATACTGTATCTGAAGTCTCTTTTATATAGACCTTAGTGGTCCCTAATACTGGATCTGAAGTCTCTTTATATAGACCTTAGTGGTCCCTAATACTGGATCTGAAGTCTCTTTTATATAGACCTTAGTGGTCCCTAATACTGGATCTGAAGTCTCTTTTATATAGACCTTAGTGGTCCCTAATACTGTATCTGAAGTCTCTTTATATAGACCTTAGTGGTCCCCTAATACTGTATCTGAAGTCTCTTTTATATAGACCTTAGTGGTCCCTAATACTGTATCTGAAGTCTCTTTATATAGACCTTAGTGGTCCCCTAATACTGTATTTGAAGTCTCTTATGTAGACCTTAGTGGTCCCCTAATACTGTATCTGAAGTCTCTTTTATAGACCTTAGTGGTCCCCTAATACTGTATTTGAAGTCTCTTTTATGTAGACCTTAGTGGTCCCCTAATACTGTATCTGAAGTCTCTTTTATATAGACCTTAGTGGTCCCCTAATACTGTATCTGAAGTCTCTTTTATATAGACCTTAGTGGTCCCCTAATACTGTATCTGAAGTCTCTTTATATAGACCTTAGTGGTCCCTAATACTGTATCTGAAGTCTCTTTTATATAGACCTTAGTGGTCCCCTAATACTGTATCTGAAGTCTCTTTATATAGACCTTAGTGGTCCCTAATACTGTATCTGAAGTCTCTTGTATATAGACCTTAGTGGTCCCCTAATACTGTATTTGAAGTCTCTTTTATATAGACCTTAGTGGTCCCCTAATACTGTATCTGAAGTCTCTTTTATATAGACCTTAGTGGTCCCTAATACTGTATCTGAAGTCTCTTTTATATAGACCTTAGTGGTCCCTAATACTGTATCTGAAGTCTCTTTCCCAAAATAACAGCCCCTAGAGCCAGTTGCAGGAGCTTTGCGCCCTGGGATTTAGTCAGGAAGTTGAATGTGAGCTTATCATGTCTCCTTACTTTTCGCTTCAATCTTTGACGTTACATGCCTCTGTTAACAGTCTCGGTTTGTGAAATAGAAGCTGACACACTGTTCTGATATCTGTTAATTGTTATCCGAATCATTGCAATATGTGTATTTTTGATGATAATTGAAAGCTCATATTAGACGGATAGTATGCTTCAGTAAGCTAGTTTTCCACTTTTGTCTTGGGCTGTGCCACATGTGAGTATAATTTAGTTCATTTAGATAAACAATACAGGTTATACTACGCACACTGTATAACATTACATTACAAAATTCCTTTATTTCATCTTATGTTAGCTAGCCTACTGTATAAACTACCACATAGAATAGATTTACAGCATCACAGTGTTGTGTAGTTATGTTGTTTTTACAATTATCTTTGTGTAATGTCTGTGATTTATTAATTTCTCAGTGACTGGTTATTGTGTTTCCTTCCAGTTTCACCCTCTGTAAGTCAAATAAACTGAGTAACGTGGGTTATGTGCGTGCAGAACAAGACATATTTCATAGTAAAAAGGTGAAGAGATTACCTGGAAACCACCAGAAGCATTTCCAGGTAATGTTGCATGCTCCTATGTTATTGTAATATTGCCACGTAATAAAATAGAAAACAGGTAGTGTTGCATTTTGCACCACTGAGTCATGATTACTACAGAAAATACCAGACGTGTTTCCAGGTAAAAAGTCACAAGATTAAACATATCATATGTAAAGTAATACCTTGAAACAAAAGGGAAATATTTGGAACATAAAGGGTGGATGAATTTCAGCATTATTATATGTAATTAACAATTTTAAATTCAAGAAGCTTTATCTAATTTGGAAGGTATTATGCTGAAAGTAGCCTAAAATACTGTGAAAACATCAACTTATATTACCCCATTATTGTCATGTTGGTAAAATATTAATATAACTACAGTATATTACCATTACCCAGATATACGTATGGTTATCATCGAACTCATTCCTAATTATTACCTTGGTAATTGCAAGTTATTACAACTTCTTCTCACCTTATTACCCTAGAATTACATCTTATTACTGTGATGTATTACCCAGTTATTACTTTGGCAATCACAAGTTATTACCTATATATTACCTCTTTATCATCACACTGTTACCCCAATATTACCATCTTATTACCGTGGTGAATGTAACGGGCTGCCACTTTTTTCATTTAACACATTTGTAAATAAATTCAATACTTTTATGGCTTTATTTTTAAGATATTAAAAGTTAGACTTTAATACTTTCAAGAACCCGAGTGAACCCTGGGAAGCTTTACAAAAGGAAAATACTGTATGTTGCAGGGAAAATGAAAGGCTGTTCACGTTATTGTGTCCATCCCCTGTATATTAGGTAGTGATATGGACCCGGGTTCAATTCCCAATGCTCAACCAATCAATGTGTCCCTGAGCAAGACACTTAACCCCTAGTGGCTCTGACATAAAGAGCAAGAATATAGTCGCTTTGGATTAAAGTGTCAGCTGAATGACATGTAATGTAATGTAATGTGTATGTTTACACACACACACACACCACACACACCACACACACCACACACACACACACACACACACACACCACACACACACACACACACACACACACACACACAGCAGAGCTCAGCAGATCTGATTACAACCTCTTAGGTCTCCGGGTCCCCCCAGCTACCCGCTCCGCCCTCATTAGAGACATAATCCATCTGCAGGACAACGCAGGCCGGCACGGCCCAAGAAGCCCCCCCAAAACACACGGCACGGCCCGAGAAGCCGCCCCAAGACACACTCCACGGCCCGAGAGGCCCCCCCAAAACACACGGCGCGGCCCGATAAGCCCCCCAAACACACGGCACGGCCCGAGAGGCCCCCCCAAAACACACGGCACAGCCCGAGAAGCCCCCCAAAACACACGGCACAGCCCGAGAAGCCCCCCAAAACACACGGCACGGCCCGAGAGGCCCCCCCAAAACACACGGCACGGGCCACGTGCACGCAGGACACAGAAATGCTGCTTTAACGTAAAAAACAAACAAACAAAAAAACACTTTTGTTGACACTTTTTAACATTTTCTTACGTTTTTGTCCCTTTTTTAACACTTTTGACGCTTTTTTTCCCCTTGTTTGTCACTTTTGTTGACGTTTTCAACAGTACGTAACACTAACTTATTAACTTTATTTTTAGTTGTTTTTGGAATTTATGGTCAATAAACCTCATTTATAGGAAATTATACCTAATGTTTGAGTTAGAAAAGCAGAAATTAGGAATTATTGAGACTAAAATTAAAGGAATGGATGTTGATGATAATCACAGACCGGAATATGTCAACTTTTACTCAACACTATTTCAACAACACTTCACTTTGTTTTACAATGCTATAAAATAGAATAAGACCCAAAAATAATGAAAGTAGAGATTTGTACTTGGCAAAGAGCGTTGGAATCAATCATGTTATTTTGGGGAATTAAAAAGAACACTGATATAGGACAACATGGGGACAACATGAGGACAACATGAGGACAACATGAGGACAACATGAGGGCAACATGAGGGCAACATGAGGACAACATGAAGACAACATGAAGACAACATGAGGACAACATGAGGACAACATGGGGACAACATGGGGACAACATGGGGCAACATGAGGACAACATGAGGACAACATGAAGACAACATGAGGACAACATGAGGACAACATGAAGACAACATGAGGACAACATGAAGACAACATGAGGACAACATGAGGACAACATGAGGGCAACATGAGGACAACATGAGGACAACATGAGGACAACATGAAGACAACATGAGGACAACATGAAGACAACATGAGGACAACATGAGACAACATGAAGGCAACATGAGGACAACATGAGGACAACATGAGGGCAACATGAGGACAACATGAGGACAACATGAGACAACATGAAGACAACATGAGGACAACATGAGGACAACATGAAGGCAACATGAGGACAACATGAGGACAACATGAAGACAACATGAGGACAACATGAGGACAACATGAGGACAACATGAGGACAACATGAGGACAACATGAGGGCAACATGAGGACAACATGAGGACAACATGAGGACAACATGAGGACAACATGAGGACAACATGAGGGTTAATGCAACATTACTCTCAATGCTATGTTAAAGAGCCGCCAGGAAGACGTGTAACACTACAGAAATGTGTTGTTTTATCAGCGTTTGGAAGATCCTCAGACACACAACGTCTTTTCTTTTTAACATGGCTGTCCTAAAAGACACTTTTATGATTGGTATGATTTTAATAATAATAATAATTTATACTTTATTGATCCCCAGTGGGGAAAAATTACAATTTACACTCTGTTTTGTTATTAATCACTATACACAGGCCTGAAATACACACACACACACACACACTCAGGACTTAGTCATGCACAAATGGAGAAATGTCAGAGTGTGGGGGGGGGGGTACGGTGCCTTGCTCAAGGGCCCCTGGCAGTGCCCAGGAGGTGAAGTGGCATCTCTCCAGCTACCAATCCACACTCCCTACTTTTGGTCCGCACGGGGACTTGAACCGACAACCCTCCGGGTCCCAACCCAAGCCCCTAGGAATGAGCTAAATCCCCAGTAGGGGTTAGGTCTGCGGGATTCACCAATCTCGATTCACCATGTTCACGATTTAATTTTTAAATAACTTTTGTGTTGTAAAAAAATACAAAAGATTTTTTTTTTTTTTTATGACTTTGATTCTCATTTAATTTTACGAGCCGACTGCATCACAAACTTTCATAAAGTGACTTTTTAGACTGTATAAAATCGGTTTAACGCTCCTTCTTCTCTTCATTGAAGGCTCTGTGTTTACAGGCCTGTGCTGATGCTCAATGTGCTATAGGTGCCAAAATAAAAAAGTCTATATAGGTAACATAATAGGTTTTACACTTATTCTTGGAATTCATGGTCAACAAATCTCATTTATATTAAACTATACATAAGTTAGTTTAGTTAAAAAGGACGAAATTAGAAATTATTTTAACTAATAGTTAAGATTTTGTGACAAAAAGTGACAAAAAGTGACACATAAATCAGAAAAAGCACCAAAAACATGGAAAAAGTGACAAATAAATCAGAAAAAGGGACAAAAACATGGAAAAAGTGACAAATAGTACCAAAAAAGAAAAAGAAAAAAAAGAATCTAGGATTCCTTTTTTCCTCCGAATCGCGCGGGCCTGGTAGGGGTGTCACAATTTAGATTTTAAATCGATAAATCAAAATGTGCTTTCGATTTTCAGTATTGAAATGAAAAGCAGGATCGGTGATTGCCCCAGGATTTTGTTCTCTCTCCACCAACTACCTACTTCCGCACGTCCAAACGACAACAATAACAACAACAACAACAACAACAACAGAGCGGCTGGTGGCGTGCAGCTAAAGACACAGGGTAACGTTAGCTTAGCACGTCATCACTAGGGGCTGGATAAGACTTTTAGACACCACACTACTGCACTAAGTGCAACCTGCACAATTGGTTTATTTACATTTTAGCATATTATTATTTAAGCATTTGCACAATTCGGTTTTCCCATCCTGTATATATTCAAATATTTGTTCTTTTATTTTATTCCTATTATTATTATTTCATGTATAGTGTATGTATGTATATTTCTCCTAGTATCTCATTTATATTCTGTGCTGTGTGACTGATTTTGCTGCTGTAACACCGGAATTTACCATTTTTCTTGGGATCAATATCTATCCATCTATCTATCTATCCATCTATCTAAATATCTATCCAAATATCTATCCAAATATCTATCTATCCAAATATCTATCTATCTATCTATCTATCTATCTATCTATCTATCTATCTATCTATCTACTTCTATCCAAATATCTATCTATCTATCTATCTATCTATCTATCCATCTATCCATCTATCTAAATATCTATCCAAATATTATCTATCTATCTATCTATCAAAACTATCTACAATATCTATCTATCCAAATATCTATCTATCTATCCAAACTATCTATCTATCTATCCAAATATCTATCTATAATCTATCTATCTATCCAAATATCTATCTATCTATCCAAATATCTATCTATCTATCCAAATATCTATCTATCTATCCAAATATCACTATCTATCTATCCAAATATCTATCATCTATTACTATCCAAATATCTATCTATCTATCCAATATCTATCTATCTATCCATATATCTATCTATCCAAATATCTATCTATCTATCCAATATCTATCTATCTATCTATCAAATATCTCATCTACTTCTATCCAAATATCTATCTATCTATCATCATATCCAATATCTATCTATCTATCCAAATATCTATCTATCTATCCAAATATCTATCTATCTATCCAAATCTATCTATCTACCAATCTATCTATCTATCTATACTATCACATATCTATCTATCTATCTATCTCTATCTATCTATCTATCTATCTATCTACATCTTATCTATCACACTATCTATCTATCCAAATATCTACCTACCTATCTACCTACCTACCTACCTACCTACCTACCTACCTACCCATATTACCGGTAGCCTACAGCGTGACTTCTCCAGACGCCATGGCGACTGTCCGAGTCGGAGATGAGGGTGAAACAACAGAACTGGAAAATCCTCTTTTGTCTCTGAAGTCACATTTTCCCCCATGAGTCACTAATGGATTCACACAACAAAAGGTAAAGCATGTGGGCTCCGACATCTTGGACTGAAAGAGTTTAGCCTCTTGTTCCCTCCTTACTCTTTGACTCCACGGTGCATTCACGTGCACCTCGTTAAACTAATGGTCATGGTGACCACAGTGGAGGCACCTAGTAAAGCCAAAGACTACTTAGAAAACACGCCAACAATAACTAAACAGTCTTTAACTCTTGTGTTGTCTCCCCGTCGACTTGTTATTATTTTTCTTTTTTTCTAACATTATCGTCTTTTTGACACTTCGGTCGCTTTTCCCCAAAGTTTTTTTTTTACCATTTTTTCCACTATCACCAATGTTTTTGTTACATTTTTCCTGCTCTTCTGACGTTTTTTTAGCCCACGTTTTTGAAGCTATTTCCGACATTGTTGTCACTCTTTTGTCAACGTTCTTTTATCATTTTGTTCTCCAAATCCTATAAAATTTAATAAACCCCCCCCCCAATTCAATAAAAGTACTGAGCTGATCTATTTTACTTGTGAAGAGTGATGTTGTATGGCACTTATCCACGTTATTTTTTTTTCTTTTGACAATTTGGTCGGAAGAAGCCCAAACGTTTGATATAGAAACATGTTGAATATGGGTCAAATTTGCATATGGCCTACTGTAGTGGTAAAACACCCCCCCCCCCAGCATATAGCCTACTGTAGTGGTAAACACCCCCCCACCCCCAGCATATAGCCTACTGTAGTGGTAAACCCCCCCCCCCCCCCCAGCATATAGCCTACTGCAGTGTTCAATTTCACACTAACATTCGCACTTGGAGCAAATAATCTCTCACACAATGAAACACTGTCCATCAATAAAGGGTGAAATAATACAATACTCTGACGGGGGGGGGGGGGGGGCATCAGCTGTGTGCCATGCCATCATCGGGGGGGTGTGTGTGTGTGGGGGGGGGGGGGGGTATTTCAGATAGGACGTGCTGCTATGATCGCTCAGTTCACAACAACAAAACACACAGATCACTTTGGTCTCATCAGTGGAACATTTGGCAACTTTTAAAAAGTCTTAAAACTTTCTTAAAAGTTTCCGTCCAGAATCTTATCGGCGTCCATTTCTGCGTCTCACGCTCGCCGTCCACTCAAAACGTAACGTTACTACTCTCGCAAGCCCAAACGGCGTCTGTGTGCGGCGTGCCTGTGGTTTTGTGTCCAATCTAGGTAGATCCGGTGGGTGTTGTAGTTTTTCTAACCTTACTAGTTGTTACAACAGCATGTGAAAAAAACTACAAAGTCTGCTAGGCCAAAAAGAACATTGTAAATGTGCTGTATTTATATAGCGATTTTCTAGTCTTAACAACTACTCAAAGCGCTTTTTACATCATACAGGAAACATTCACCATTCACACTCCGATGCGCAGCACCAGTGTCTTGCCCAAGGACACTTCGACATGGGACTGCAGGGCCAGGGATTGAACCACCAACCTTCCGATTGGCAACCGCTCTACCACTGAGCCCCAGCCGCCCCAACATTAATCACACGATAAAAACAACTGACGCCGTTAAAATGGGTTTGCGTATCTGACAGCACTAGTTAACATGCATTGCCCTAATCAAATAAATACATCTTGAAGTGAAGTTGGCAGAGCGAGCAGCAGCAACAGAAGAAGAAGAAGAAGAAGAAGCAGAAGAAGAAGAAGAAGAAAAGGCCTCAGCCAGCCGAGGCCACAGAAAAAACAACACAAAATAGGCAGGAAGGCAGAGTTTGAGCTGCTGTGACGCAACTCCCGCTCAACACAAAGCAACTTTATCCGTGGAGTTTTACAACATAGACCCTCTCTGGACAAAGACCCTCTCTGGACAAAGACCCTCTCTGGACAAAGACCCTCTCCTCTCTGAAGAAGAAGAAGACGACTCGCACAGCAGGGCCCGAAATCACGACAACACACAGGAACCAGAACTCACAACTGATTCAACGTCAGAAAAGGGGGAGATGTTTCTTCACAGGAAGTGAACGAGGCAGAACGGAAAAGAGAAGGGCAATAGTAATGGATGAAGAGGGCAAATAAAGGCGGCCATGCTGAGACCTGCTTACGGACCCTGTTGCCTACCAAAGAGTCTGCGTCACCCTGCTCAGCGGGACCCGGGGGGTCAGGTGGTTGGTCCCCTGGCAGCTCCTCCAGCGTGTCCTCGCTGGCCATGTTTGGCTTCCTTTCTGGCTTCGCTCACCCGGCCCGCCTCCCCTTCCCCCTGTCACACCACACACACACACACACACACCACACACACACACACACACACACACACACACACACACACACACACACACACACACACACACACACACACACACTCCCGGCAGCGCCCAATCAGGCAACACCGAGCGCTGTTCCTGCCTCCTCAAAATCCAGGATGTGCTTCCCGCCAGGAATCAAAAGCCATCTGATCTGGTCTAAAAAAAAAAAAAAAAAAAGACCGGAGCGACTGAACGAGGCCGGAGGAGAGGAAGAGAGAACAGCACAGACCGAGCCCCACCTCGCTGCTTCCTGTTCTGCTCGTTGCCAGATACAGACCGAGGCGTCATGCACTTATACACACACACACACACACACACACACACACACCACACACACACACACACACCAAACACACACACACACACACACACAGAGAGACAACCACACACACACACACACACACAGACACACAGAGAGACACACACACAGAGAGACACACACACACACCACCCAGACACACAGAGAGACACACACACACACAACACACACACACACACACACACACACACACACACACACACACACGTGGTTTTGTAAGTGCGAGAGCTCACAGCCACTCTGCTTCCTGCTACTGGGTCTTTCCAAAGCTGTTGTGATAGATTGTGGTTAAATGTTAAATGGACTTTCATGCCATGTATGCGTTTGTGTGAATGCACGTGGAAGAACAATACATCACACATGCACTCTGCAGACATGTGCAACACCACTGCTAGTATTTACATGCAGGCGAATCAAAGGGTAACTGGGCCGGTATTAAGCGAGAAGCGAGCTGCAAAGTGAAGTTAACCCTTGTGTTGTCCTCCCGGGTCAAAAAGGGACAAAATCTGACAATTTTGTCCCTTTTTCAGACATTTTAAAAATTTTAACTAACATCACCTTACTAGTTTTACACTAATTTTTGGAATCCATGGTTAATAACCCTCATTTATTTAGAATTATACTTAATATTTGACGTAAAAAAGCAGAAATTATGAATTATTTTGACTAGTAGTTAAGATCAGAGGAATGAAAGTGATCAGTTATATTTGCAAAGAGCGTTGGAAGGAATCCAATCCATATTTTGTGGCAATTTGGTCCAAAAAACCCCCTCATATTTTGGATAAAGACATTTTTTAAAGGGGTCAAATTTGACCCGAGGACAACAGGAGGGTTAACAGGCAATTTAGCGCCTTCAGTTTTTGTTTTTGCCGCTGACAGGCTCAGATTATTATTCTAAGTGTGTGACAACATTATGGAAAGGATCCCTACAGAGATAGAGCTTTTTGTTAAAAGAAGAATCCAAAGTGGTATGGTCCACCATAGGGTTGACTGAAATCATATGTACAGGTTAAGGATATATACATCTTTTGAGCCCCTGAGCGGTTATTTTTGCCTCTTTTTGGGAGTGGGATGTCTTTCATACTTTGTTGTGGACAAATCTTCGTCTTCTAAATACATTCTTCAAAATCTACGTCTGTGAAGGACAGAATCCCTACAGAGATAGACCTTTTTGTCAGAGAGTGAGATCCTTTTTTATTGTTTAACATGAACCACCATCGCAAAAACCCACCAGACTCTATTTAAAACTGAAGTCATTCCGTCAACGTAGAAACTTCTTAAAGAACGACAGAAAATGCAGGACGACAAGCCGAGGCGTGAACGCGCAGAGATCACACAGACACACACACACACACACACACACACACACACACACACACACACACACACACACACCGGCAGCACGGCCTGATCAACGACCCCCCCAGCCGGTTTCTGGCGTTCCCATTGCGGTCTGACTTCTGTCCTCTTCCTGTCAGGGAGAGAGTGGCGGTCATGGGTTTGTCTGACTCAGACGCAGCAGTGCAAGGTCACTGACCCCCCCCCCCCCCAAGCCCTGGCTGTGTGGCAGATGGCTCTCTCTGCTGCACTCTCTCTATCACACACGGCAGAGGGCGAGGGAACACACACACACACCACACACAACACAACACACACACACACACACACACACACACACACACACACCACACACACTTAGTTCTTCTTATTCACACCCACTGCAACAGGGGAATAGGAAGTGAAATAACGTGAAGTTAAGCTAACAAATGCAGTTACTCCTGAATACCATTGTTGTGCTTTGAAGTAACAGGGGTATAGCAGGGTGTGTGTGTGTGAGTGTGTGTGTGTGTGTGTGTGTGTGTGTGTGTGTGTGTGTGTGTGGTGTGTGTGTGTGTGTGTGTGTGTGTGTGTGTGTGTGTGTGTGTGTGTGTGTGTGTGTGTGCCCAAATACTTTCTCAAAATCATTATGGTTTTTAACATGATTTCAACTTTGTGTCATCGGCAAATCAATGCAGGGTTCTTCCTGCATAGAGGAATATTAGCCCCCCCCCCCACATCACATATTTAGTTAGTATGTATTAGCAAATATTTAGTTAGCATGTTTTCACATGTTTTAGCAAGCACCAGAGAAAAATCACCAGGGCCAAAACATCTTTGACTTCTAGCAGCTGCAACTGGTTAAAACTGGTTAAAGCTTCTCTAAGTCATGTTGACTAGTCGTCCACTTCCTGGTTTTGGCACAGCCCGGCTTTTACAAGGTCAAGCAAAGGTGCTGAATGCAGGGGCCAGTCTACTAAAACAAACGGTATTTTGGGGGTCAAGTGTACTCCGACCCAGGCCCAGGTCCCCAAAAACGTAAAAAAAAAGCGACAAGAACATTTTACGAAAATCTACAACAACAAAAAATGAAAAAAGGCCCTAAAACGTTGAAAAAAAAAAAAAGGAGGAGGTTACAACTATTGTGTTTTCTCAAATGATGTACAGATTTTAAGGGAATTCTTTTATCAAATGGTTTGATATGTAGTGCAAAAAATACCAACAAATAGGAATATTCAAATCCCAAAAATTGACAAATCAAATACCAACTAGGGGTTGCACAGACTAGTTGCCAATAATGTGGTTTTTGTCACTAACCTCGTTAGTGGTATAAAAATAGAGATTTACCCTATTCCCTGAAAGCTAGCGCTAAGCGCATTTTACAGCGCAGGTCTCTCTGGGAAACTCACTGGTTTACGATGAGTTCTTCTATGGTGAATGAAAGAAAGCCTTGATCCCCCCCCCCCCCCTCCAAGTAGGTCATCCAATCAAATCGAAGCATTGACGCCAATGCTGCTGCCAGTTCCGACGTTGTTTACCTCTTTCTTCTTCTTCTAGTCAGTAGCCTTTCCTCATTAGCGGCACCTCTGTTCAGGAGGAGACTGCACCCAGTGTCGCGAGCACCAGCGCGGGTATAAATGGGTATAAATGGGTATAAATGGGAACGGGGATCCCATGACGTCAGATTTGCGTGCGCCAGCTTGGAGGTTTGCACTGGAGACACATTCGATTTGCATGAAAAATCAGAGAACGGTTGACTCGGTCCACATGTGTTATATTAGCCCCTAGGTTCATTTTGCCCCAGAATTGTCCTTTAATATTAACAGCCTATTGTTACAGGCTGCCGAGTGTCGGATCACTGGAATGAAAAACGGAGCCCAATGTAGAAGTATGAGTCGGGTTGTCTTGGATTGCCAGACCTTCCTCCACAGCGCTGCAGAGGAAGGTCTGACTAGTCCACACAGTAATCCGGGATGGGAGAAAAACGTGTCCTGGTTTATCTGCATTTCTTTAAATAAATAACAATTGTCTTGGGCGCTGCTGAGCGCCGGACGGAGCCACGGTGCCGCTGCAAAATAGCCTCGGGAAGGAAGTTGTTTTGGTGGAACACGTGTACGTTCAGAAGTAGTTTGAGTCGTGCAACAGAGAACTCCGATTGGACAGATAGTCTAGCTAGTGGTCTGGATTTACCCTGCAGAGATCTGAGGACCAGGGAACCAGAGTTCTCAGAAATCCGCCGGAGGTTAGAGTGCCGACGCAGAGACAGAGGACGGGGACGGACGTCTGGCCAATTAGGCAACAAAAAGTGACTACAAGACAATGAAAAGGAGACAAAAAGGAGGCAAAAAGAAGGCAAAAAGGAGACTAAAGACAACAAAAAGGAGATGAAAAGACGGCAAAAAGGAGACAAAAAGGAGATGAAAAGGCGGCAAAAAGACGAAAAGGAGAGAAAAAGGAGATGAAAAGGCGGAAAAAAGGAGACAAAAAGGATACAAAAAGGAGATGAAAAGGAGACAAAAAGGAGGTAAAAAGGAGATGAAAAGGAGATGACAAAGAGACAAAAATGTGACGAAAAGGAGACGAAAAGGTGTCGAAAGGGAGGCAAAAAGGAGATGAAAAGGAGGTAAAAAGGCGGCGAAAAGGAGACAAAAGACAAAAAAAAGGAGATGAAAAGACGGCAAAAAGGTGATGAAAAGGAGACAAAAAGGTAACGAAAAGGAGGTGAAAAGGAGGTAAAAAGGAGATGAAAAGGAGATGTCAAAGAGACAAAAAGGTGACGAAAAGGAGACGAAAAGGTGTCAAAAGGGAGACAAAAAGGAGATGAAAAGGCGGCAAAAAGGAAATGAAAAGGAGATGAAAAGGAGACGAAAAGGAGATGAAAGGCAACGAAAAGGAGATAAATAGGCGGCAAACAGGCGATGAAAGGCGGATTTAACCTGCAGAGATCTGAGGACCAGGTACCCATAGTCCTCAGAAATACCATAGGACTATACAACCCCAAGTACCAACCTAACATACAAATATCCGATTGGTCGAATATTCGGGTCCAGTCTTATTGGCTTTGCACCATTTTGTTGAAAGAATACTTTGAGTCCAACATCAGCAGAACTATTTCCTTACCGAGCAGCTGTGGCTCTCAGAGCCCCCTCTGGGATGTGGACTGGTGGCTGTAGTAGTAGCCGCCCCCATGCATCCACACAGTCGCTCTCCTTTACACATGTGGCTAAGCAGCCATTTTAAACTCCATTGCAACCAAGCTGATAACGTCAAAATGTAAAAAACGAGCCACTGTGATGCCCGTAGTACCACACGGCTCATGGCGTGTGTGAAGTAGATCCAGGGACTAAAACTGTGCCGACCACATTATCAGGAACTAAGAGCACATCATCGGTGTATTTATACAGCTCTTAAAGTCACAGTGTCTCACCCTGTTCACCTGGAAAGCACTGGCCTGGAACACATGTTCTTCCATTTTAGCCCTGGTGTTGTCTTCACCTTCGGGACCCTCTCGTGTCCCTCAAGTCAAACTGACCCGGGACTTATTTGGGGTTTTAAAAACAATCCTGAAATAAGATTTTCCTTTATAATCTATTAACAAATATTGTCTTTATCTCAGTTTCCAACAGCTGAGATAACATCTATGTTTAGGGAATGTGTCAGTCTCTACTAGCACACTATTAAACATGGAAGTGGGGTTTGTTTTTTATCATAAGGTTATAATTAATGTTAAAAATCCACTATGGAAACAACATAAGTGTCAAATCCAGAATAATGTTCTGAGTCAGGAATACATGTTTATCACAGGAAATAAGGAAAGGACGCTGATTGTCAGGTGGAAAAAATGTAACTTGTTCCATCTTTCTTGATGTAAAAATTTGAAATTTGACCCTAATACCAAACGAGGGTTAAACCTTTTGCATACGTCCAATTTTCTTTTTAATTTCCCCTCAAGTAGCTTTAAGATGTCTGACTTAAAGCAGAAGTCTGACAAAATCATAAAGATCCTCTATCAGCTTGTATTAACTCTACATTGAAGTTAAGAGATATATTCGAGTCCATGAAATGGAAATACAAAAAGGTTGCTGTATCATTTATATTCCCCAGAAGTGAAAAATAATGAAGTTCTGTGTCAATGTGATTCACTCTGTGTTCTATTGTTGAGCTGAAAGACACTGAAACACATCACAGAGTTGAGAGGAACTGCAGAATCGGGTGATTGTACATAGCATAGCATAATCCTCTCGTCTGCTGATCCGTACGTATACTCTGAGTTCATTATTGTGTCAAAATAAGACTCATACCACAGCTCACGTCTGACTTTTCGTGGTTGAATTAAGTCCAAATTGTGACACAAAGGCAGCAATATTTGAAGAAAACAAACGGTACTTTCGAAGAGGAAGCAGATGTCTTGTTACTTTTTTTTTTTTTTTTACATTTTATTCATTAGAGCTGACCAGATTAAACTTTTTAAAGCCATTTCAAGGGTAAGTGTTGATTTTAGGATCAAGAAATTTCCCTTTAACAACTTAACCCCCATGTTGTCCTATATCAATGTTCTTTTTAATTCCCCAAAATAACATGATTGATTCCACTCAACGCTCTTTACCGAGTACAAATCTCTACTTTCATTAATTTTGGGGCGTCTTATTCAATTTTATAGCATTTTAAAAACAAATGGAAGTGTTGTTGAAATAGTGTTGAGTAAAAGTTGACATATTCCAGTCTGTGATTATCATCAACATCCATTCCTTTAATTTTAGTCTCAATAATTCCTAATTTCTGCTTTTCTAACTCAAACATTAGGTATCATTTCCTATAAATTAGGTTTATTGACCATAAAATCCAAAGCTGGTTGAGTCTCCAGAGGCTGGTTTTAGGACGTAGGAGACGTCTCCTGTTTCTACAGCCAATAGGAAGTCAGCTGGTGGAGTCTCCAGAGGCTGGTTTTAGGACGTAGGAGACGTCTCCTGTTTCTACAGCCAATAGGAAGTCAGCTGGTGGAATCAGCTACAAACTATAGAAATAAAATTATCCATTGTCCATTCTAGACGGCGCCTCAACGGCCGCCTGAAAGCACGTTAACATTACACAGTCGCGTGAGTTAGGGGAGAGAGAGAGAGAGAGAGAGGAGAGGAAGAGAGAGAGAGAGAGGAGAGAGAGAGAGAGAGAGAGAGAGCAGAGAGAGAGAGAGAGACAGAGAGAAGAGAGAGAGAGAGAGAGAGAGACGAAGAGACGAGAGAGAGACTGAGAAGAGAGAGAGAGAGAGAGACTGAAGAGAGAGACTGAAGAGAGAGAGAGAGAGAGACTGAAGAGAGAGACTGAAGAGAGAGAGAGAGACGAGGATGAAGAGAGAGACTGAAGAGAGAGAGAGAGAGAGAGAGAGAGAGAGACTGAAAGAGAGAGAGAGACTGAATGAGAGAGAGAGAGGAGAGAGAGAAGAGAGAGATGAAGAGAGAGAGAGAGAGAGACAAATGAAAGATAGAGAGGAGAGACTGAGAATGAGACTAAGAGAGAGAGAGAGAGCGTCCAGCGGCATTAGAACAAAGCCGTGAATCTTAGAAATAAAACGTGTTTTCCCCGATTCATCACAAAAAATATAACTGTAGCAAACATCTCACCACACACACACCCACACACACACACACACGCACACACGCACGCACGCACGCACGCACGCACGCACACACACGCTACAAAAAAGTCTTGAAGTCAGAAGAGAAGTACAAAGACGCGTTGCTATGGAAGTAATACACCTACTTGTCTCATCTCATTGGTGTGAACTGGGCTTCAGGGTGATTCAGGACGAAAATCTGCATAATGTAACTAACTTTTCCTGCATGGAGTGACGGAAAAAAAGATCTCTGTCATATTGTGTACATTGCCATTCTTACGTTCTGTATCTTCCCCTCAACGTCATCACCATCTCCCCCTGCCTGAATATTCCACTTTACACCTTTAATTTTTTTAATGTTTCTCCCACTTTGTTTAATTTTTCCATCGTGCATCATCCTCTTGAAGCCATCCCGTTGATTAAGTTTTAACGGTCTGAGTCTATAAATACAGATTAAGTCCATTTTTTCCGTGTGAGTGAGGGAATGCTCCAGTTCACAGCCCTAACTCTCATTTTATTACTCATTCACTCAGCAACGCCCGCGTTTCACACGCAACTACGCTAACGACGGGGCTTGGGAGCGGACTTTCAGCCTAATTGTTACAGCACAGTGTTGCCAAAAATAACAGTAATTTAATAAATGTTCCCTATAAGCTAGACACTGCATGGAGAGATGTGTTTTTTGTAAGCAGAAAGGCAGGATTGGGATTTCCAGGAAGTTACCGGTGATGGAAATATTGTTTGTTATGGGAGAGATGTGGGTTAATAACACAAGGTCGTGGCGTGAGAGGCTGCAGAACGACGTGTCAGAGGCTGCTGGAAGCCACGGGGACAAAGAAAGGAGGAGGAGGAGGACACGACGTTTGTGGTCCAAACTGACGTCTTGTTTGCTACGTAAACAGAGCTGAGAGAGAGAGGGAGGAACCCAAAAGAGTAGCGCCATTCTTCACTGTAATGTGTGTGTGTGGTGTGTGTGTGTGTGTGTGTGTGTGGTGTGAGAGACAGGACAGACAGACAATATTGGGAGCAACACAATTTTAAATTCCCTCACAATCCAATGTCTGCACAAAGTCTTTAGCAGAGAGTGGATGGGATTTGGGTCGGAGTGGAGGGTGGAGGTTGGGGGAGGTGGGGGGAGGGGGGTAGGGATGGGGGGGGGGGGGGAATCAAGCATAGTACGCAATATTTTCGGGCATAGTATCAATACAATGGGTCCAAGTATGGATCTTTTAAATATTATATATGTACTTTGCAGGCGATAAATTGAAGGGAGAACAACAGGAAAGTGTCTTTTTGATGAAATAGGCGTAAGTTCCTTTTTACGGACGTTAAGCTAAAAAAAAAGACCCGGACTTATAGTGTCTCTATCCCCAGTAAGTCTAGGGGGGGGGGGGGGGGGGGGGGGGAGTCGTCTAGGGCTTTGTCTATTTGGGAGTCACATGACGGACACAGACGTTGTATTCCCAATGTGTGGCTACTTTGTCAAATGGGAATCAAAGCCCGGTGCACTTCCTGGGGGCCTGGTGCCCCTGCACAGCAGATACAAAGAAGCAAATGGATACCAAATGAACACAATAAATAATACACTGACGGAGGAAAAGCTTGAAGGCACACACAGACCACAAGACTAATGTGCTGTTGGTAATGAATAAAATAGCACAGTGAGGCAATGTCGGCTGTTTATTAACAGTACTAAGAGGAGGAAATGTTGCTTCTAATAATGTCAACGCAGCAGAACTGAGAGAAGCCTGCGTACGACAGAGTAACAGGACACTGTTACGCTCAGTGAGCAGACCGACTCGATGTGGGTAAGTGGGCCAACTGGACCATAGAGCAGCAGAGTTAAGTGTGCCGCACTCCTCAGCAGCAACAGCAACAACTCTGGTGTGTTTTGGCTTGTTTGTATTTATAGTCAGGATCTCTCTGTCCCTGCAGCATTGATTTAAAAATGGTCATTTGGGTTTGTTTTTTAAACTAGACCCCATTTTCCCATGCATTAAGTGACTAATGTGAACAAAAGTCTTTGAAATTGGTCCAGTACTGAGCGAGAATGCTGTAACCGGCGGCCGCTATGCAATGTAACCCTATGGCGTTTTTTCCAGTAACCCTCGTGTTGTCCTCCCGTCCACCAGGAATTTGGGTCAAAAGATTAAAAAGCCCTTTTTTTCAATGCATTTTTTAAATTCATGGTCAACAGACTTAATTTTAAAAAGCAGGAATCCCGAATTATCTTGACCGATCGGGTCAGGATACGTTTTGAAACCCTTTCAACACTGGTTTCAAATGATATAAAGTTGTATCATTTGTGTACAGCAGTTAGAAACCGTAATCCATGCCTTCATTTCTTTACGGCTGGATTACTGTAATTCCCTGTATTTTGGACTCAGTAAATCCCTACTCGCACGTCTGCAGCTAGTCCAGAACGCTGCTGCACGGGTTTTGACTGGAACCCGGAAGAGAGAACACATCACTCCCGTCCTGGCTTCACTTCACTGGCTGCCTGTGCATTTTAGAGTCCATTTTAAAATCCTCTTGATTACTTTTAAAGCTTTAAACGGTCTTGCCCCGTCTTATTTAATTCAGCTACTCAACCGCTACACTCCCTCCCGGTCACTCCGGTCGGCTGACCAGTTGCTCCTGGTCGTCCCCGGATCCAAGCGGAAGCTTAGAGGGACAGGGCCTTTTCCGTTTGTGCTCCTAAGTTATGGAATGCCTTACCTTTGACCATTCGTCAGGCTTCCTCAATACCGATTTTTAAAACTCTTCTTAAAACTCATTTCTACACTTTGGCTTTCAACCCAAACTGAGACTTGATCTTATCTGTTTTATATAGTGTTATTGGGTAGATCTTCACCCCCAGTTTATATATTTTTATGATATTGTGATTGTTATTTTATCTGTGTTTGCTGCCTTCATGTACAGCACTTTGTTCAGCTACTGCTGATGTGAAAGCGCTTTATAAATAAAGTGATGATGATGATGATGATGATGTATAAAACACCCAAAATTTAATGAAAGTTACCAATTGTGCAAAGAATGATGCATGCATAAGGTTCATGCATTTGTAAGAAACCCATATTTATGATATAAAAACCTTCAGAAACGGGGTTATTTGACCTGAGGACAACACAAGAGTTAATGGTACCTTTTTTTTTACAATCGCAGATCAGCACCCCATCATGCGTGAGGAAACACTGTAACACTGTAATTTCCAATTTTTTCGGGATCAATATCTATCTATCTATCTATCTATCTATCTATCTATCTATCTATCTATCTATCTATCTATCTATCTATCTAAACTGCGACACACGCACAGAACATGGCAGGTGTGTTGTTTTTGATTCTCGGCGTGTTGCCACAGCCAGAAGGCAAATTAATTTCTAATGAACCTGGACGCAGCAAATGACGACGCAGTGATCGGTGCCGATTCTCTCCGACCAATCAGCAGTCTGCAGGTTTTCACGTCACCTTTTGGTATCGCCTCGGCTCGCTTGGAACCTCGACTCAGGTAGTGCTACAAAAAGTACCTGTACTTTTTTTCGTAATGGAAAACCAAAAAAACGCGACTAGTCGAGGCGAGTCGAGTCGAGTAGATGCCACGCAGTGGAAAAACGCCCCTATAGGGCAGTTTGCTCGATGGTGTTTTTGCCTCCGACGTCGCCTTCCAGGCAGCTAACCCCCCCGACCTTGACCCTAAACATGACCATTGCCGCGCTGCCTGGAGAAGATGTTGAGGGCAAAAGACACCGGGCAATTCGTTAATTTCCGTCCACTTTAAGTGCTCGACAGCAGCTGACAGACAGAGATTAATATTCTAAGTGTCTGACAAGATTATGGAAAGGATTCCTACCTTCTTGATTAAGAAGAAGATACTTTTTGTTTAACCTTGGTGTTGTCCTCGGGTCAAATTGACCCATTTCAATGTGTTTTATATCAGAAATATGGATTTCTTTCAACCAAATTGCCCATTCAGTGAAAGATCACTTTCACTGAATTTTTGGGGTGTTTTATTTAATCTTATAGCATTTTTTTTTAGTGGTTTCCAAACAGTATCCGGACTAAACTTTGACATCTACCCATCTGAGATCCACTCAACATCCTCTGATCTTAACTATTAGTCAAAACAATTAATAATTTCTGCCTTTTTAACTAAAAACGTATCTGTAATTTGATATAAATGAGGTTTGTTGACCATGAATTCCAAGAACAAGTGTAAAACCTGTTATTAAACCAGCTCAGGTTTTTAAAAAGCGTCAAGAGCATGGAAAAAGTGACAAAAAACATTGGAAAAGCACAAAAAAATTTCATTTTCAATTTTGACCCGGAAGGACAAGTTCATGGTTAACGGGAAGACAACACAAAGGTTATGAATAAGATTAATAATGGACTAATTTCAAAGACTGTTGTTCCCATCAGTCACTCAGACATGACAACATGTGAAAATAGGTTGAAAAATACACAATTTACTCTTCAAATGTTGTTATTGTCATGTGTGAAGGGAAATACTAAATCTCCCCTTTAAGACCAGGAGAACACAAATGAATCGCGAAATTACAAACTGTCCGGCTGATATTCAGTCTCATATTCAGATATAAACACTGGCGCTGTGTGAAGGAGGTAACAGCTTACAGAATGTACCTTGGACTGTGTGTGTTGCCTGTTAATCCCTAAAAATCCCTCATATTCAGTTGCCAAATCTCCTTTTTGCAGTTTCATGGTTGCAACATGGCTGCATGTACTTCTGCCAGATGAAGACATCACAAGCATGAGAAGGGAGAGGAATCTCCCTGTTGGACCTAGTCGTTGTTTTGTATATATAATAGTTAACTATTTGATTGATTTAATTTCAGTTTTGCTTGAATTACACAGCTACATACATTTGTTTATCTTTAACATCCTACGTTAGGCACTTTGACGGTCAACCAATGACAAGCAGAGTAGCCAGACCTTGAGTTATACGCTTATCCGGTGTGACCGGGTGCTGCCTTTTCAGGGAACTGGCTTTGTGTGCACGTGTTAGCCCTCATCCTTCTTTCTCAGTTGCCCATCCCTTTTTTATTTCAACGTTAGCAACAGGCTGCATTCTTCTCTCAGATAGACACCACTAGTCATCCGAAGTGAGACCGATCTCCTCTGTTCTGCGACCACTGTTTCCGTTCAGTTTTGTATATATAGTCGTAACACTTTGATTGATTAATTTAGTTTTCTTGATTACACAGCTACATACATTTGTTTTATCTTACATCTAGTTAGCACTTTGCGGTCCTCCATGACAGCTACGTCCAGACTTGTTATCCCATTATCACGGTTGACCGTCTGCTTTTCAGGACTACGGCTCTTGTTGGTTATGGCTAAGTTAGCACCTCTCTTTCTCGTTCTTCTCTAGCTTGCTCCACCACTTTGTTTATCCAAGTTAGCACCGCTCTCTCTCTCTTCTCTAGCTCGCTCCACCACTTTGTTTATCCAACGTTAGCACCCTCTCTCTCTTTCTCTAGCTCGCTCCACACTTTGTTTATCTAAAGTTAGCACCTCTCTCTCTTCTTTCTCTAGCTCGCTCCACAACTTTGTTTATCCAACGGTTAGCACGCTTCTCTCTCTCTTTCTCTAGCTCGCTCCACCACTTTGTTTATCCAACATGTAGTCGCTCTCTCTTTTTCTCTAGCTCGCTCCACCACTTTGTTTATCTAACGTTAGCACCCTCTCTCTCTGTCTTTCTCTAGTTCGCTCCACCACTTTGTTTATCTAAAGTTAGCACCTCTCTCTCTTCTTTCTCTAGCTCGCTCCACTACTTTGTTTATCTAAAGTTAGCACCTCTCTCTCTTCTTTCTCTAGCTCGCTCCACCACTTTGTTTATCCAACGTTAGCACCGCTCTCTCTCTTTCTCTAGCTCGCTCCACCACTTTGTTTATCCAACGTTAGTGTCCCTCTCTCTCTTCTTTCTCTAGCTCGCTCCACCACTTTGTTTATCCAACGTTAGCACCGCTCTCTCTCTGCTTTCTCTAGCTCGCTCCACCACTTTGTTTATCTAAAGTTAGCACCTCTCTCTCTCTTTCTCTAGCTCGCTCCACCACTTTGTTTATCTAAAGTTAGCACCTCTCTCTCTTCTTTCTCTAGCTCGCTCCACCACTTTGTTTTATCCAACGGTAGCATCGCTTCTCTCTCTCTGCTTTCTCTAGCTCGCTCCACCACTTTGTTTATCTAAAGTTAGCACCTCTCTCTCTTCTTTCTCTATTTCGCTCCACCACTTTGTTTTATCCAACGGTAGCACCGCTTTCTCTCTCTTCTTTCTCTAGCTTGCTCCACCACTTTGTTTATCTAATGTTAGCACCTCTCTCTCTCTCTCTCGTCTGTTCTCTAGCTCGCTCCACCACTTTGTTTATCTAAAGCTAGCACCTCTCTCTCTTCTTTCTCTAGCTCGCTCCACCACTTTGTTTATCTAACGTTAGCACCGCTCCACATAGCGCTTTAGGATACTGTAGTAGTAGCTGTTGTTATAGCAACAAAAAGACGCGCTCAGCTGCTTTTGGGAACCAACAACAGCGCCTTAGTCAACTTTTTCTTTTCAACAAAGATGCCGTGTGTCAACATATCCTTAACATGTGTCTCAAAAAAGCTAAAGTAAGCAGGAACGAGCCGGCGCTGCCCAGCTCAGAGGTAGAAACTTCAATGCAGCAGACATTCTGCAGCCCACCTTTCTCTGAATGCTCCAGCGAGCACCACCTGCATGTAAATAAGCCAGCCAACCAAAACCGTTGACCTGCAACAGTCGACCTGGATTAGGGTGTAACTCAGAGGAGAACTAATGAGGCACTTCATGGTTTTACATTCAGCTACTACAACAAAGAGAGAGAAGACAGAAGAGTAGGGACCTTACAATAAAGATTAATTCAGTGTTAGATAAACGTGTGAGATGATGTACAACATGTACTCTGGTAGTAAATAAATATCTATTGCTATGTTTCCCCTTCTCATTCCCCCTGCTCTGGTGTTATCCCCTTCTCATTCCCCCTGCTCTGGCGTTTCCCCTTCTCATTCCCCCTGCTCTGGTGTTTCCCCTTCTCATTCCCCCTGCTCTGGTGTTATCCCCTTCTCATTCCCCCTGCTCTGGCGTTTCCCCCTGCTCTCTTTCCCCCTGCTTTGGTGTTATCCCACTCTCATTCCCCTGCTCTGGCGTTTCCCTTCTCATTCCCCTGCTCTGGTGTTATCCCTTCTCATTCCCCTGCTCTGGCGTTTTCCCCCTGCTTCTTTCCCCCATGCTCTGGTGTTATCCCCTCTCATTCCCCCTGCTCTGGCGTTTCCCCCTCTCATTCCCCCTGCTCTGGCGTTTCCCCCTCTCATTCCCCCTGCTCTGGCGTTTCCCCCTCTCATTCCCCCTGCTCTGGCGTTTCCCCCTCTCATTCCCCCTGCTCTGGCGTTTCCCCTCTCATTCCCCCTGCTCTGGCGTTTCCCCCTCTCATTCCCCCTGCTCTGGCGTTTCCCCCTCTCATTCCCCCTGCTCTGGCGTTTCCCCCTCTCATTCCCCTGCTCTGGCGTTTCCACCTCTCATTCCCCCTCTGGCTTCCTCATCCTGCCTGGCGTTTCCCCTCTCATTCCCCCTGCTCTGGCGTTTCCACCTCTCATTCCCCCTGCTCTGGCGTTTCCACCTCTCATTCCCCCTGCTGTAGCAGGACAAGATCTCTCCTTGATTTCATGTCGATTATATAGAAGGAGAACCAGGAAATGCAACGCTAACAAGCCACGGCCGAGCGGACCAATCACAGTTGCAGCTGTCTGCATCACGATGACTTCATATATATATATATATATATATATATATATATATATATATATATATATATATAATATATCTTTATCAGATCACTCAAACAAAAGGACAGATTTCAATTGGAGGATAGATTATTTTAACCCAGCACTTATCAACTAACCCTAACTAAATGCCCAAGGTGATAGAATAGCACAGAGTTACGAGGATTCATTTTAGAAGAGAGACAAAAAGCGCACACAACGATGCACTAAACATAGGTTTTCCCCGTGTTGCGTTATAATTCTGCACCTTACAGCCCTCAAATCTCCCCGGGATCCCACAGAGCAAAACATGAATGAGATCAAACTGCCACCGGATTTGATCCATTTGCAATTCCTCCCCCACTCCCTGGGACAAATCCAAACTCTGATGTTGCGTAAATCATGCAAGGATGTCCCATGGGGGGGGGGGGGGGGGGGGGGTTTAACCAGAAAACATAACACGCGTTTAAATCTGCGGTTATTAAGATGTTCTCCCACTGGGCCCTATCTGTCTCCTGAACATCCCTCATGTTGTCTTCGGGTCACATTTGACCCGTTTCCAGTTGTTGAAATAAGAAAATGTCAAATAACTTTGGAAAAAACAAGAAAAAAGCACCCACAACATTGCAAAAGAGACAAAAATGTCGGAAAAAAAGCGATATTAGTGTGGAAAAAAAGTGACCCAAACATGACGGGAACACAACACAAGGGATATGTGGCAGAAAACGGGTCAGCTGACGTGATTTAGTCCACGTTTATGTTTCCAAGTCACCTGCAGCGGTCAGGAGGGGATGCCGGGAGCGGGAAAGAGCCCCGCTGTGTTGAGCAGGCGTGGCGGTAATGGACATGGAAAGCAGATTAAAAATGATTATGGCAGAAGGGCTGCGGAGGATAAGAGGTCCCTTCTATAACGCAGATGATTATCCCGCTTTACTGATGCACTTGATTTCGATAGCAGTGAAAGACGGGCAGAGGAAAACACACAAGCAGCAGCAGACATGTTTACAGATTTGTGTTATTCTTATAAAATGATTAATGGCTACTGACAACAGGACCTCATCAGAAAGGTGATGTGCTTCAAGGTCGCTGCAGGCCGCAGACAGAGGATGTGCAGATGTTGTGCAGATGTTCTACAGATGGCAGTGTTTAACCCTCATGTTGTCCTTGGGTCAAATTGACCCATTTTCAAATGGCCCATTGAAATAAGCGCTGAAAATGTCAACATTAAAAATATCAAAAATACATCAAGAAAAACACCCACACCCGACATTGAAAAAGCGACAAAAACGTTGGAAAAAGCGATGATGATGTTGAAAAAAAAAAATGTTTCGTGGTTGACGGGAAGACAACACAAGTGTTAAAAGGATAATGCTGGAGTTATTCCATTTTTTTTTTTTTTTTTAGTAAAACAGACCAAAAACAACAACGCGTTAGGCCGCATTTACAAGTAAAGTAACACACGTCTTCCCCTTTATTTTGAGGGGGGGGGGGGGTTGCGTTTAGGGGACGGTGCGGGGCCATAGAGGGGAGCCGGGAAAAAAATACAGCAGCCAAAACTTGAGACAGATTTAACTTTGGCCAATCAGGTGACTGGCAATCAGTGTGTTTTGAGGCGGTGTGTGAGAGTCCCGTACAGGAAACATCACTGCCTCTATAGCTGCCACAAGCACTAAACTGGCCAGGAGGAGTTTGTGGAACAGCTGACTGTTTCCTCAGCCGCATCTTTTCTTTCTCTGGGAAATGAAGCTGCCTTCAAGTGCGGTCGGAAACGTTGAGATCTACAAAACGATCTGACTGAAAACAGTAAATATAAAGGCTGAATCATTTATAATAACAAATAAAAGATTCTAATAAATGATATTTAAAAATAAAAACAACGCTTACAACGTCCCCGTTAGTGGTGGCGTTGCATAGTCTGCCACTAGAGGACGCCTACAATGTCCCTGTTAGTGATGGTGTTGCATAGTCTGTCCCCAGAGGACGCTTACAACGTCCCTGTTAGTGATGGTGTTGCATAGTCTGTCCACCAGAGGACGCTCACAACGTCCCTGTTAGTGATGGCGTTGCATAGTCTGTCCACCAGAGGACGCTCTACAACGTCCCGTTAGTGATGGCGTTGCATAGTCTGTCCACCAGAGGACGCTCTAAAGTCCCCGTTAGTGATGGCATTGCATAGTCTGTCCACCAGAGACGCTCTACAACGTCCTGTAGTGATGGCGTTGCATAGTCTGTCCACAGAGACGCTCTACAACGTCACTGTTAGTTATGGCGTTGATAGTCTGTCCACCAGAGGACGCTCTACAACGTCCCTGTTAGTGATGGCGTTGCATAGTCTGTCCACCAGAGGACGCTCTACAACATCCCTGTTAGTGATGGCGTTGCATAGTCTGTCCACCAGAGGACGCTCTACAACGTCCCTGTTAGTGATGGCGTTGCATAGTCTGTCCACCAGAGGACGCTCTACATACGTCCTGTTAGTGATGGCGTTGCATAGTCTGTCACCAGAGGACGCTTCACAACGTCCCTGTTAGTGATGGCGTTGCATAGTCTGTCCACCAGAGGACGCTCTACAACGTCCCTGTTGGCAGCACAGATTTTTTTGTTAATGGGTTTTTGTTCAAAGGACTTGTATTTTTATACATTTTATTTGATGATCTACTGTTCAGTTGTGACAATAAAGCAAATTATCATCATGACAATACAGTGATTTGTCGACTATGACAGTAAGTTATGCCTATTTTTTTTACAAATATGTGAGCTATAAGCTCTTTTATACAATGTTGTGCTTCTTTAGAAATAAACAACGGACAAATAGTCTTTAAACGCTTCAGATGTAAAGTTATTCGCGGTCAAAGTGGCGCCAAAATGAATGGGAGTCATAGGAACGCTAACTGCAGGTGATGGCTTCGTAGCATTAAAATGGCGCCATGGGAGCCAAGCTCAGAGAGGAGAAGCTGACCCCGTTGGATGCCCCCCCCCCCCCCCCTCTGTCGACACTGCGTCCCTTCCTTTAAAGATTATTAATACTCCTCCAGTTGCAGCTCTCATAATCTCCCGTGCATTGTTGACTGGGACTAAAAGAAAGCCAAACTGACAATGGCACCTGGCGGCTGCCCGGTGATCCAGCTAACCCGGCCTCAGAGACCCGAAATAACAACAATGGCTCCAGTTTGGGTTACATTGGGGAGGGGGGGGGGGGGGGGCTTGTCGTTGGGCTTCCCCCGGCCTCTGCCTCCCTAACAGGTAACAATAGCCCCGTTATTCCCCCCCCCGTCTGCGCCACTTTTTCAGCCTCTGGACTGACAGAACAGACCGTCCACTGTTGAGGGGACGCATCGCGGTCCAAGGCGCCACGGCGCCCATGAAGCCTCGGGTCTGTGCTCCTTTTAAACCCTTGTACGGTATTCGGGTCAAATTGACCCATTTTTAATTTTTACATGAAGAAAAATGGTCCAAGTTTTAATTTTTTTCTACCTGAAATCAGCGTCTTTCCTTATTTCCTGTGATAAACACGTATTCCTGACTCAGAACATTATTCTGGATATGACACTTTATATTTTTAACATGAATTATAACCTTATGATAAAAACCCCACTTCCATGTTTAATAGTGTGCTAGTAGAGACTGATGCATTCCCTAAACAAAGAGTTATCTCAGCTGTTGGAAATTTGAGATAAAGACATATTTGTTAATACATTATGAAGGAAATTTTTTATCTCAGAATTGTTTTAAAACCCCAAACAAGTCCCGGGTCAGTTTGACCGAGGGATAGGAGAGGGTCCCGAAAGGGAAGACAACACGAGGGTTAAACCCACAACACACACACACACACACACACACACACAACACACCACACACACCACACACAAAACACACACACACACACACAACACAACACACAACAAACACACACACACACACACCACCACACACACACACACACACACCACACAAACACACACACACACACAAAAAATCGCATGACTCCGGCACGCTGAAGGGATAACTCCGCTAACTCTCTCTCTGTAACTCTGTGTCTGTCTCTCTCTCTGTCTGTCTCTGTCTCTGTCTCTGTCTCTCTCTGTCTCTTTCTCTCTCTGTCTGTCTCTCTCTCTCTGTCTGTCTGTCTCTCTGTGTCTCTCTCTCTCTCCGTTTGTCTCTCTCTCTCTGTATCTCTCTGTATCTCTCTCTGTCTCTCTCTGTCTGTCTCTCTGTCTGTCTCTTGTCTCTCTCTGTCTCTCTCTCGTCCTTCTCTGTCTCTCTCTGTCTCTTTCTCTCTCTGTCTGTCTCTCTCTCTCTGTCTGTCTGTCTCTCTGTCTCTGTGTCTCTCTCTCTCTCCGTTTGTCTCTCTCTCTCTGTATCTCTCTGTATCTCTCTCTGTCTCTCTCTGTCTGTCTCTCTGTCTGTCTCTCTGTCTCTCTCTCTGTCTCTCTCTCTCTACTCAAACAGCGAGTGTCAACCTCATCAAGGTTGTTTTTTATTTTCCTTGAACATCTTTTGCATAGCTGCCTTCTTCAGTTTAGTTTTGTTCATTTGTTTACACATACAAATACTACAGATTAATGTACACATAATAAAAAATCTCCATTGTATACTACAAATAAAAGAGAAAGAACTAAAACACTGATAAGAAACAGAAGAAAGAAAAGCCAAAAATGACAATATCAAATCAACATAATAAATATGAAAGATAAGATAATATTAGGAGTTACATGGGTTGTTTACAAGACATCCAACCGAAAAGTCAATGTTTATAACTTTTTCTTACATTTTTGTCCCATTTTTCATCCCTTGACTTTTTTTCCAATGTTTCACTTTTTTTGATGTTTCAACACTACGTAACACTGAGTTATTAACTTTAGTTTTACAGTTATTTTTGGAATTTATGGTCAATGAACCTCATTTATAGGAAATTATATCTAATGTTTGAGTTAGAAAAGCAGAAATTAGGAATTATGTAGACTAAAATTAAAGGAATGGATGTTGATGGATAATCACAGACTGGAATATGTCAACTTTTACTCAACACTATTTCAAAAACACTTCATTTGTTTTACAATGCTATAAAATTGAATAAGACCCAAAATTAATGAAAGTAGAGATTTGTACTTAGCAAAGAGCGTTGGAATGTTATTTTGGGGAATTAATAAGAACATTGATGTAGGACAACATGAGGACAACATGAGGACAACATGAGGGCAACATGAGGACAACATGAGGACAACATGGGGACAACATGGGGACAACATGGGACAACATGGGACAACATGAGGGCAACACATGGGGACAACATGAGGACAACATGAGAACTGGGACAACATGGGACAACATGAGGACAACATGGGACAACATGAGGACCAACATGAGGACAACTGGGACAACATGGGACAACATGGGGACAACAGAGGACAACATGGGGACAACATGGGGACAACATGGGACAACATGAGGACAACATGGGGACAACATGGGGACAACATGAGGACAACATGGGGACAACATGAAGACAACATGGGGGTTAAAGGCCTGGACACACCATGAAGTGTCTAGAGCTGCAGAGATTGGCAACTATTTTGATAATCGTCATTTTTTGACAAAATAGAAAGTCTAAATTCTCTGTTTGCAGCTTCCTATATGTAAATATCTTCAAGTTTCTTCTCTCCTCTGTGACAGTAGACTGAATATCTTTGCGTTGTGGACAAAACGAGACATTAGAGGACGTCGTCTTGGGCTTTTGGGGAAACACTGAACAAATTATTGAAAACATTATTCACCATTTTCTGACATTTCAGAGACCAAAACAACTCATCCATCAATCGAGGAAATGACCGACACATCAACGGACGGTGGAACGAGTCCCTGTCTACCACACATACAGTAGTTAGGCCACCTCGGACTACGAGTCCCTGTCTACCACACATACAGTAGTTAGGCCACCTCGGACTACGAGTCCCTGTCTACCACACATACAGTAGTTAGGCCACCTCGGACTACGAGTCCCTGTCTACCACACATACAGTAGTTAGGCCACCTCGGACTACGAGTCCCTGTCTACCACACATACAGTAGTTAGGCCACCTCGGACTACGAGTCCCTGTCTACCACACATACAGTAGTTAGGCCACCTCGGACTACGAGTCCCTGTCTACCACACATACAGTAGTTAGGCCACCTCGGACTACGAGTCCCTGTCTACCACACATACAGTAGTTAGGCCACCTCGGACTACGAGTCCCTGTCTACCACACATACAGTAGTTAGGCCACCTCGGACTACGAGTCCCTGTCTACCACACATGCAGTAGTTAGGCCACCTCGGACTACGAGTCCCTGTCTACCACACATACAGTAGTTAGGCCACCTCGGACTACGAGTCCCTGTCTACCACACATACAGTAGTTAGGCCACCTCGGACTACGAGTCCCTGTCTACCACACATACAGTAGTTAGGCCACCTCGGACTACGAGTCCCTGTCTACCACACATACAGTAGTTAGGCCACCTCGGACTACGTCCCTGCAACCACACTAAGTATAAGCACTCGGACTACCACAACCCAAGCTGGGTGTAGGTTAGTGCTTAACGGCTGCGTATACAGGTTGCAAGCTGGTTGCTGTAGAGGGGGTGGGCTTAACATTGTATCACCTAGAGCAGATATTGTAGCTACAGAGGACAGGGATAGGGGGGGTGGCAACATAAAATCAACCATAGACACAGCAATCTACCACACAACACACACAAAAACAAACACATACACAAACACACAACACAACACAACACAACCACCACACACACACACACACACACACACACACAACACAAATACAATTCATAGTACATATTCACCTGTAAACTCTGTAAGCCATCTGTAATCATGTTCATTGTACATATCTGTAAAAAATTCTATTTATAGTAATATCCACCTGTATATTATAATCAGTACTATCCACTGTATTTATATCAGTACATATCCACCTGTATATTATATTCAGTACATATCCACCTGTATATTATATTCAGTACATATCCACCTGTATATTATAATCAGTACATATCCAGCTGTATATTATAATCAGTACATATCCAGCTGTATATTATAATCAGTACATATCCATCTGTAAATCTTGCTCACAACACTAGTTATCTATATATTATATTCATAGGACAAACCTATCTGTAAAATTCTGTTTATAATAGTATTAATTTCTATATTTATCCAGTACATATCCATGTCCTGCACTTATGGAACCAGTGTATATCCTGCACCTGCTGCTATTGACCCTCTGGTTAGACCTGAACTGCATTTCGTTGCCTTGTACCTGTGTAAGGACAATAAAGTTGAATCCAATCTAATCTAAGAGGAAAATAGGAGCTGTGTGTGTCGGGCCTGGGATCAGAGCTGTGATTGGTTGCTGAAGTAGTTTTGTAACGCCAGTGGGTGCACTGGGGCTCGTTGGGTTCGTCCCTGAAAGTACACTCGGGAGGTAAAAGGGACAAACAGGAATCAACAGGTTACAGGTTACAGGGAGAGCTGATCGATGCTGACGAAATCCAACATGACGCGTGGATTTAGGGGATTCAAACCGAAAATGTGAGGTTGTTTTATTGGAGATTTGCTTCGATGCTTCTAAACGTTTCACTTGAAGTTGCAATGTGAAAGATTTCCATTTAACCCTCGTGTTGTTGTTTTTTGGTCCCAAAAAAATGGGCCGTTAAAAAAAATGTCAAAACATGTTGGAAAAAAAACGTCCTCAACGTCTTCTGGTGGAAGCGATAATAATGTTTAAAAAAAAAAGTGACCAAAACAGGGTGGTTTTTTTTTCATGGTTGACGGGAAGACAACAATGAAAATGAAATAAATGTCTCGACCGGTTGGGGAGAGAAAGAGAAATTGAGAATTTCCCTGATCTACTGATCTGATTTTATCTTGATTAATCGTCAGATAATGGCGAAACGGTCCGATGCCTTCGAATGTCGTGTTGCCGAACAAAGACTGAATATTTAGTTTAATATGATATTCCACACAATGGAACAGGGAACCTCCATGTTTAAAGCTTAAAAAGGTGTAATATTGTGATATTAATGAACGTCTGTTAAATCCAAGCTGTCGGGTCGGTCGGGCTCTACTAAGGACCCGAGAGTGATCTACAGTAGAGAGAAAGAGACAGAAGGAAAACAAACAAGCATGTAAATGGAAATTATGGAGCTCATTTTTTTAATTTAATTTTTTTTTTGTCAATATTTGATTTATTGACTATCGCGACAGGTTTATTGATGAATGCCGTGTCCCATCAATCATCATCAGTTTGTCTACTGGTGTCTGGGAGGGACACAGATTTCTGCAGACACGGTGTAATCCTGGATTCAGGCAGGAGGGACTGGATGTTGGGGAGGTGGAGTTGTGAATGTGTGTGTGTTAGTCTCTTAGTGTGTGTGTGTGTGTGTGTTAGTGTGTGTGTTAATGCGACCCTCCTACAAAAGATCAGACACACACTCAAGTCCACTCTCCTAATCCTATTATCTGTAGCAAGCGCCAGCTAGCTGTGGACAGACATTAGGGTGAGCCTGATGCACGACATCTCGGTGTATTATAACACGCACGAGGCCGTTAGCAGACCTCGGACAGTAGGACACACACACACACAACACACACAACACACACCACACACACACACACACACCACACACACCACACACACACAACACACACACACACACCACACCACCACACACACACACACACACCACACACACACACACACACACACACACACACCACACACACACACACACACGGACCGAATTGCAAAACATTTCCATAACTTTTCAAAAGGACCCATCATGAAATTTCCAGGGCTGTCCTCGATTAAATAAGCTCTGTTCAAAGTCTTCTAGTGTATAGTCTCGCATTGCCAGACCTTCCTCCACAGCGCTGTGGAGGAAGGTCTGGCTAGACCGCACAGGAATCCAGGACGGGAGAAAAACCTGCTCTGGTTTATTGGCATTTCTTTAAACCAATCACAATCCTCTTCAACGGCGCCGCTGAAAAAAAAAGCCTCAGGGAGGAAGTTGTTTTGGTGGAACATGGGTACGCTCAGAAGTAGTTTTAGTCGTCAACAGAGACTCTGATTGGACAGATAGTCTAGCTAGCTGTCTGGATTTACCCTGCAGAGACCTGAGGACCAGGTAACCATAGTCCTCAGATTGGACAGATAGTCTAGCTAGTGGTCTGGATTCACCCTGCAGAGACCTGAGGACCAGGTAACCATAGTCCTCAGATTGGACAGATAGTCTAGCTAGCTGTCTGGATTCACCCTGCAGAGACCTGAGGACCAGGTAACCATAGTCCTCTGATTGGACAGATAGTCTAGCTAGCTGTCTGGATTTACCCTGCAGAGACCTGAGGACCAGGTAACCATAGTCCTCAGAAATCAGCCGCAGGTTAGAACGCCGACACAAAAGAGGAAGGGGACGACAAAGGAGCAATCCCAGAAGTGGAACATCGTAGATATCTATCTATCTATCTATCTATCTATCTATCTATCTATCTATCTATCTATCTATCTATCTATCTATCTATCTATCGTAGGCACTAATGTCTACCATACACTAGAAGACTCTTAAAAGACTTTGAAAAGACTAAAGTCTCACATCAAAAGATCTGTCCTATTGTCCCTGAGCTATTAGTCCCAGACTAGAAGATCTTACTACCAAGACTTCAAACTTACGATAATATCAAACACGTTTGAATTTATCGCACCGTTGTGACAAAAAGAGAGCTGAGCCAGAAGGCCAAGCTCTCAATCTACCGCTCAGTTTTGGTTCCTACCGTCACCTATAGTCATGAAGTCTGGGTCAGGACCAAAAGAACCAGATCCAGGGTACAAGCGGCCGAAATGGGTTTCCTCAGGAGGGGGGGGGGGTTGGCATCTCCCTTAGAGATCGGGTGAGAAGCTCAGTCATCCGAGAGGAGCTCGGAGTAGAGCCGCTGCTCCTTCACGTCGAAAGGAGCCAGTTGAGGTGGTTCTGGATCTGGTAAGAATGCCTCCTGGGGGGTCCCTATGGAGGTGGTCCAGACACGTCCAGCTGTGAGGAGGCCTCGGGAAGACCCAGGACTAGGTGGAGGGACGTCCAGCTGGAAGGAGGCCAAAGGGAAGACCCAGGACTAGGTGGAGGGACGTCCAGCTGGGAGGAGGCTTCGGGGAAGACCCAGGACTAGGTGGAGGGACGTCCAGCTGGGAGGAGGCCTCGGGAAGACCCAGGACTAGGTGGAGGGACGTCCAGCTGGGAGGAGGCCTCGGGGAAGACCCAGGACTAGGTGGAGGGACGTCCAGCTGGGAGGAGGCCTCGGGGAAGACCCAGGACTAGGTGGAGGGACGTCCAGCTGGAAAGGGAGGCCAAAGGGAAGACCAGGACTGGGGTGGAGGGCGTCCAGCTGGAGGAGGCCTCGGGAAGACCCAGGATAGGTGGAGGGACGTCCAGCTGGAGGAGGCCTTGGGGAAGACCTAGGACTAGGTGGAGGGACGTCCAGCTGGAGGGGGCCCGGGGAAAGACCCAGGACTAGGTGGAGGGACGTCCAGCTGGAAGGAGGCCAAAGGGAAGACCAAAGGATAGGTGGAGGGACGTCCAGCTGGAGGAGGCCTCGGGGAAGACCCAGGAACTAGGTGGAAGGACGTCCAGCGGGGAGGAGGTTTCGGGGAAGACCCGGACTTGTGGAGGGACGCCCAAACTGGGAGGAGGCCTAGGGAAGACCCAGGACTAGTGGAGGGATTATATCTCCAACCTGGCCTGGGAACGCCTCGGGACCCCCCAGTAGGAGCGGGTTATGTGGCTCCGGGGAAAAGGGAAGTTCGGGGTCCCCTGCTGGAGCTGCCGCCCCCGAGACCAGATACTGGCTAAGCGGACGAAGATGGATGGATGGTTTGATTTTGCCGGACAATCAAGGCTGACTTAAGACAGCTGGGACTGAGTTTTATGACCTTACACCAAACGATTGAGACGACGGGGGCACCCCGACTCCATCAAGACTCTCAGGATTTCATCCCAATATTGGGAATTTTTCGGCGACAGTGGAACCGCTTCGAAAAGTCGTCGGCTGTAAGGTCGGGATAAAATTCAAATCATTCCGTCCACTAATCGATTCACTGATTTAAATGGACAAATCTGTAAATCTAGGTTTCGTTTTTGGGCCTGAAACACGACTTTTCCCGTTTTTTTTTTTTCCATCACCGTGGGAACACTGAGTGAATAGAGCTTTTTAAAAAGGCGACTGAGCTCCAAAGTCTTCAGATGCCATTAGACAAATGGACCGAGGTGCCTCCACTCTCTCGGATGATCAATAAAAAAGTAATTTGGACAGGAATAGAACGAGTTGCCCGCTGCTCTTCAGCAGCTCCTTTGACTCTGATAGATAATAACTACAGGAAACAAAAGGAAATAAAGAATTCATGAGGAGGGTGGATGCACAGTCTACAGCGAGCTCAAAGTTATGTTGTTATCTGCTCAGTGCAGAGCTCCCATCCTCAGCAGGAGGCTTGATTTACATCCCTTAAAAGGGCTGCAATGTAAAAATAGGCACTTTCCATCCACTAAAAGTTGTGTTTTCAGACTCAGATTATTATTCCAAGTGTCCGACAACATTATGGAAAGGATCCCTATGGAGATATACCTTTTTGTTTAATAGGAAGATACTTTTTGTTCAACCTTCATGTTGTCCTTGGGTCAAATTTGACCCATTTTCAGGTTTTTTCATGACAAAAAATGGACCTTTGAAATAAGCTGAAAATGTCAACGTTAGAAATATGAAATAACTTTGGAAAAAACATTAAAAAAAAAACACCCACAACATTGAAAAAGTGACAAAAATGCCAGAAAATGCAATAATAGTGTTGACAAATAAAAAAGAAGTCATGGTTGATGGGAAGACAACACAAGAGCTAACAGTAAACATCTCATCACCAAACCCACCAGACTCCATGTAAATAATCACTACTTTTAGCGTGTATAGAGCAGCATATCTCCACCAGACTCCATGTAAATAATCACTACTTTTAGCGTGTATAGAGCAGCATATCTCCACCAGACTCCATGTAAATAATCACTACTTTTAGCGTGTATAGAGCAGCATATCTCCACCAGACTCCATGTAAATAATCACTACTTTTAGCGTGTATAGAGCAGCATATCTCCACCAGACTCCATGTAAATAATCACTACTTTTAGCGTGTATAGAGCAGCATATCTCCACCAGACTCCATGTAAATAATCACTACTTTTAGCGTGTATAGAGCAGCATATCTCCACCAGACTCCATGTAAATAATCACTACTTTTAACGTGTATAGATCAGCATATCTCCACCAGACTCCATGTAAATAATCACTACTTTTAGCGTGTATAGAGCAGCATATCTCCACCAGACTCCATGTAAATAATCACTACTTTTAGCGTGTATAGAGCAGCATATTTACACATATGCACATACATGTAAGTGCATGAATTTAAGGTGAGTTTTAACTACACCGTTGATTGTTGGAACAGAACAAAAGTCGAACCAAGAGAGACTTCAGATACAGTATTAGGGACCACTAAGGTCTATATAAAAGAGACTTCAGATACAGTATTAGGACCACTAAGGTCTATATAAAAGACTTCAGATACAGTATTAGGGACCACTAAGGTCTATATAAGAGACTTCAGATACAGTATTAGGGACCACTAAGGTCTATATAAAGAGACTTCAGATACAGTATTAGGGACCACTAAGGTCTATAAAAAGAGACTTCAGATACAGTATTAGGGGACCACTAAGGTCTATATAAAAGAGACTTCAGATACAGTATTAGGGGACCACTAAGGTCTATATAAAAGCATCTAAAGAGACCATGTCATGGGACCTTTAACGTTACCTTGCAGCTTTTTTCTTGCTTAATAATGGACCAATTTCAAAGATTGTTATTCCCATCAGTCAGACAATTAGGTACAATTAGATATCACAATATCCCAAATTCAAGACGATATCTAGTCTCATTTATCAATGCCAATATAATATCTAGCTATTGCCAAGCCCTAAGATGTATAGAAGTCCAAAGAATGTCCCCTAAAAGTATGGATGTGTTTTCGACAGAGGTTTTCAGGTGTTTTCCTCTGAGAGTCCAGCAGTCGTGCAGCAGTAGAGCCTTGATGATGTATTCAGGAGAAATAAAAAATAAAAATAAAAAAAAGGGAAAGAGAGCGATCAAAAGAGCTCAGTCACCACACCGCTGCACCTCGGTCCACTCCGACAGCTTTCATCATCATCATCATCATCACACAGCCAGCGTGGCCTCCTTGATCTCAATCAGCCGTCGCTCGTTTAATTCATCAGAGGAGGAAAGGCTCGCAATCATCGAGGCGATATAGATCCAGTCGTGAGCCCATAAAGACGTGCAAGACTGTATTGCAATACAGCATAGTATTGCAATATTTTCTTTTATTATATATTATACATGTGTTGGTCAGTTTGTCCCATTTTGCAGCGATAACATTGAAGTTATATTTACAAAACAGAGAAATGTTTCTTTTTAGATGAAACACATGTTGATAAGTTTCCTTTTGGGGACAATATTTGAAATTGGGAAAAATTAGAAGTTGGAAAATAGGTTATAAATTCCATTATATCGCAGAATATTCCATCCATCCATCCATCTTCGACCGCTTATCCGGTATCGGGTCGCGGGGGCAGCAGCTCCAGTAGGGGACCCCAAACTTCCCTTTCCCGAGCCACATCAACCAGCTCCGACTGGGGGGTCCCGAGGCGTTCCCAGGCCAGGTTAGAGATATAATCTCTCCACCTAGTCCTGGGTCTTCCCCGAGGCCTCCTCCCAGCTGGACGTCCCTCCACCTAGTCCTGGGTCTTCCCGAGGCCTCCTCCCAGCTGGACGTCCCTCCACCTAGTCCTGGGTCTTCCCGAGGCCTCCTCCCAGCTGGACGTCCCTCCACCTAGTCCTGGGTCTTCCCCGAGGCCTCCTCCCAGCTGGACGTCCCTCCACATAGTCCTGGGTCTTCCCGAGGCCTCCTCCCAGCTGGACGTCCCTCCACATAGTCCTGGGTCTTCCCGAGGCCTCCTCCCAGCTGGACGTGTCTGGACCACCTCCCTAGGGACCCCCCCAGGAGGCATTCTTACCAGATCCCCGAACCACCTCAACTGGCTCCTTTTGACGTGAAGGAGCAGCAGCTCTACTCCGAGCTCCTCTCGGATGACTGAGCTTCTCACCCGATCTCTAAGGGAGACGCCAGCCACCCTCCTGAGGAAACCCATTTTGGCCGCTTGTACCCTGGATCTGGTTCTTTCGGTCATGACCCAGCCTTCATGACCATCGGTGAGGGTTGGAACGAAAATTGCCCGGTAGATCGAGAGCTTTGCCTTCTGGCTCAGCTCCCTTTTCGTCACAACGGTGCGATAAACAGGAATGTAATACCGCACCGGCTGCTCCGATTCTCCGACCAATCTCACGCTCCATAGTCCCCTCACTCGCGAATAAGACCCCAAGGTACTTAAACTTCTTCACTTGGGGTAAGCAGAATATCGCAACATGTTTAAAAATCGCAATACTATCGTATCGAGGCGTAAGTATCGTGATGGTATCGTATCGCGAGGCTGGTTCCTCAGGTCATCCAGGTTCATGCACGTGATGCAGACCGAGGTCAATTCTGGATTTGAATCAATATCGAATTATTCAAATGGGTTTTACAATCTCAGCCCTGCTTGGATACGTATCGTCTGCGTGTTGGTGGGAGTGTGAGACCGGTTGTTAAGGTCTGGGGAAATGAGTTTGGGCAAAGGTGGGGGGGGGGGGGGCACGAGAGTAGTTAGGACGGTGGAAGCAGGACCCGCCCCCGGAGATCTCTTCCTCTGTATTTATCTGATTATCTGCCCCATTAGCTATTGCAATATTGCAAGAACTTTTCCCAAAAGTTCTTTGTCGATTTGTTGGGACATTTTTGTTGTTGTTTGGAAGTTTTTGAAGCTTTCTCCGACATTTGTTGTCACATTTATGACGTTTTTTCTCACTTTTACCGAAGTTCTTTCTCACTTTCTTTACAATGTCTTAGTTGATTATTTCTGCATTTTTTTGGGACGTTTTTGTTGTTTCTCCCTATTTTTTACTTTGTTAAACGAAAACCTGAGCTGGTTTAATAACAGGTTTTACACTTGTTCTTGGAATTCATGGTCAACAAACCTCATTTATATCAAATTCTACATACGTTTTTACTTAAAAAGGCAGAAATTGTGAATTATTATGAATTATTTTGACTAATATTTAAGATCAGAGGATGTTGAGTGGATCTCAGACGGGCAGATGTCAAAGTTTAGTCCGAATACTGTTTGGAAACCATTAAAAAAAAATAAAAAAATGCTATAAGATTATATATAACACCCAAAAATTTCAGTGAAAGTAAATCATTAATGTCACCTGAACAACGTATGGAATCATCCATGTTACTTTTGGGGCAATTTGATTGAAAGAAATCCACATTTCTGATTTAAAACTCTATGAAACGGGTCAATTTGACCAGAGGACAACACCAGGGTTAATAAACTGGACAGTCTCTCTGCAGCAGCTTCACCTAGCAACAGCGCTATTAACTAAAGAGACTGAAACGCAGGCTCCTGGATGGAGCTGAACCGCCGCTCGGCCTTTAATTTTTAACTCCCCCCCCCCCACTGCCCCAGGCTGACTCCAGGGTAACTGTAACCCGACCCCTCTGAATGGGACCTGAGCGCCGCTGCTGAGTCACAAATGGGAAACCGTTGGGATTTAATTGAGGGGATCTAGTCCGCGTGAAGCCTGCGGGGGAAGCGGGGGCTGTGTCACGGTGGTATCGGGGGAAAAGGGTTTCAGTGTGAAATTAAAAAGCTAGCTCTATATAAAAGAGACTTCAGATACAGTATTAGGGACCACTAAGGTCTATATAAAAGAGACTTCAGATACAGTATTAGGGGACCACTAAGGTCTATATAAAAGAGACTTCTAATACAGTATTAGGGACCACTAAGGTCTATATAAAAGAGACTTCAGATACAGTATTAGGGGACCACTAAGGTCTATATAAAAGAGACTTCAGATACAGTATTAGGGACCACTAAGGTCTATATAAAAGAGACTTCAGATACAGTATTAGGGGACCACTAAGGTCTATATAAAAGAGACTTCAGATACAGTATTAGGGACCACTAAGGTCTATATAAAAGAGACTTCAGATACAGTATTAGGGACCACTAAGGTCTATATAAAGAGACTTCAGATACAGTATTAGGGACCACTAAGGTCTATATAAAGAGTCTTCAGATACAGTATTAGGGGACCACTAAGGTCTATATAAAAGAGACTTCAGATACAGTATTAGGGGACCACTAAGGTCTATATAAAGAGACTTCAGATACAGTATTAGGGACCACTAAGGTCTATATAAAGAGACTTCAGATACAGTATTAGGGGACCACTAAGGTCTATATAAAAGAGACTTCAGATACAGTATTAGGGGACCACTAAGGTCTATATAAAAGAGACTTAAGATACAGTATTAGGGGACCACTAAGGTCTATATAAAAGAGACTTCAGATACAGTATAAGGGACCACTAAGGTCTATATAAAAGAGACTTCAGATACAGTATTAGGGGACCACTAAGGTCTATATAAAAGAGACTTAAGATACAGTATTAGGGGACCACTAAGGTCTATATGAAAGAGACTTCAGATACAGTATTAGGGTACCACTAAGGTCTATATAAAAGAGACTTCAGATACAGTATTAGGGACCACTAAGGTCTATGTAAAAGAGACTTCAGATACAGTATAAGGGACCACTAAGGTCTATATAAAGAGACTTCAGATACAGTATTAGGGACCACTAAGGTCTGTATAAAAGAGACTTCAGATACAGTATTAGGGGACCACTAAGGTCTATATAAAGAGACTTCAGATACAGTATTAGGGGACCACTAAGGTCTATATGAAAGAGACTTCAGATACAGTATTAGGGACCACTAAGGTCTATATAAAAGAGACTTCAGATACAGTATTAGGGACCACTAAGGTCTATATAAAGAGACTTCAGATACAGCATTAGGGGACCACTAAGGTCTATATAAAGAGACTTCAGATACAGTATTAGGGGACCACTAAGGTCTATATAAAAGAGACTTCAGATACAGTATTAGGGGACCACTAAGGTCTATATAAAAGAGACTTCAGATACAGTATTAGGGGACCACTAAGGTCTATATAAAGAGACTTCAAGATACAGTATTAGGGGACCACTAAGGTCTATATAAAAGAGACTTCAGATACAGTATAAGGGACCACTAAGGTCTATATAAAAGAGACTTCAGATACAGTATTAGGGGACCACTAAGGTCTATATAAAAGAGACTTAGATACAGTATTAGGGGACCACTAAGGTCTATATGAAAGAGACTTCAGATACAGTATTAGGGTACCACTAAGGTCTATATAAAAGAGACTTCAGATACAGTATAGGGACCACTAAGGTCTATGTAAAAGAGACTTCAGATACAGTATAGGGACCACTAAGGTCTATATAAAAGAGACTTAGATACAGTATTAGGGACCACTAAGGTCTGTATGAAAGAGACTTCAGATACAGTATTAGGGACCACTAAGGTCTATATAAAGAGACTTCAGATACAGTATTAGGGGACCACTAAGGTCTATGTAAAAGAGACTTCAGATACAGTATAGGGACCACTAAGGTCTATATAAAGAGACTTCAGATACAGTATTAGGGACCACTAAGGTCTGTATAAAAGAGACTTCAGATACAGTATTAGGGACCACTAAGGTCTATATAAAGAGACTTCAGATACAGTATTAGGGGACCACTAAGGTCTATATGAAAGAGACTTCAGATACAGTATTAGGGACCACTAAGGTCATATAAAGAGACTTCAGATACGATTAGGGGACCACTAAGGTCTATATAAAAGAGACTTCAGATACAGTTAGGGACCACTAAGGTCTATATAAAAGAGACTTCAGTCATATTAGGGGACCCTAAGGTCTATAAAAGAGATCAGATACAGTTTAGGGACCCTAAGGTCTATATAAAAGAGACTTCAATACAGTTAGGGACACTAAGGTCTAATAAAGAAGGACTTGATTACAGTATAGGGACATAGGTCTATATAAAAGACTTAAGAACAGTATTAGGGACATAAGGTTATTAAAGGACTTCAGATACAGTATAGGACCACTAAGGTCTATATAAAAGAGACTTCAGATACAGTATTAGGGACCACTAAGGTCTATGTAAAAGAGACTTCAGATACAGTATTAGGGACCACTAAGGTCTATATAAAGAGACTTCAGATACAGTATTAGGGACCACTAAGGTCTGTATAAAGAGACTTCAGATACAGTATTAGGGGACCACTAAGGTCTATATAAGAGACTTCAGATACAGTATTAGGGACCACTAAGGTCTATATAAAGAGACTTCAGATACAGTATAGGGACCACTAAGGTCATATAAAAGAGCTTCAGATACAGTATTAGGGACCACTAAGGTCTATATAAAGAGACTTCAGATACAGTATTAGGGACCACTAAGGTCTATATAAAGAGACTTCAGATACAGTATTAGGGACCACTAAGGTCTATATAAAGAGACTTCAGATACAGTATTAGGGACCACTAAGGTCTATATAAAGAGACTTCAGATACAGTATAGGGGACCACTAAGGTCTATATAAAAGAGACTTCAGATACAGTATTAGGGACCACTAAGGTCTATATAAGAGACTTCAGATACAGTATAGGGACCACTAAGGTCTATATAAAAGAGACTTCAGATACAGTATGAGGGGACCACTAAGGTCTATATAAAGAGACTTCAGATACAGTATTAGGGACCACTAAGGTCTATATAAAAGAGACTTCAGATACAGTATTAGGGGACCACTAAGGTCTATATAAAAGAGACTTCAGATACAGTATTAGGGACCACTAAGGTCTATATTAAAGAGACTTCAGATACAGTATTAGGGGACCACTAAGGTCTATATAAAAGAGACTTCAAATGTCTTGTCCACAACTCAAAGATATTCAGTGTTACTGTCCCAGAGGAGAGAAAAGACTAGAAGATATTCACATTTAACAAGCTGACAGCAGAGAATATTTTACTTTTTCATAAAATAATGACTCAAACCGATTAATTGATTAATTGATTAATTGATTATCCTCCTCATATCTACCTTGAATCCAATTGTGAGACCCTCACAGTGAAGACGACACTTTCTATTGGATCAGTGACACATATCTGGTGCAGCAGTCCTTGTCTATGGCATGCACTTTGAATGACTCCGGCATTTAACATGGAAGGTGTCGAGTTGCATCATGGGAGCTGTAGGAGCTCGCCTTTTGTGCAATTTGACCCAAGGTCTGAAAAGGTCAGGCTGGCTTGGCCTCGGAAGCTTAAATTTAGACATTCCCTTCTTTTAAAAGCTGTCTTTTGTCTGAAGGAAGAGCAATACTAAGTCACAGAAATATATTTTAGAAATATAAATATATATATTCCATATAATATCTTTCATCGGAGTGTTTCCAGAACTACAGACATCAACAAGCGTCTCCAGGTGAATCCCCACATCTAAAGGATCTAAAGGTGTTCGGTGCATGAGCTTTGAGCTCTAACACGCGCACATTAACACAGAAAGTAATGGAAAAAAGCCAAAGTTAGAAAACTCACTTGTAGCTCGTTGTTATTGGCCATCATGTGCACGCGCACACAGCCAATTAGACGGCGACGCCAGGTGACTTCTGCAGATGTTCAAGTCCCTTTTACAGGAGAACAGTCATCGCGTGGTTAGACGCAGCCGGTCCCGCGTCAGCTAGTCCCGGGAAATTAAATTAAATAACATGAATAAATAAATAAATTAAAAAAAACACTCCAAAGTCACGGGGAATGCGCAGTCTGCTGCACCGAGTAACTGCGCAAAAACAAGGAAATTAATAAAATGTTAACATCGCGACGTTTTGGGGCGGCACGAGGGCGCAGCAGGTGCGCGGAGACGGAGCAGGACGTAGTCACCCCCCGGGGCAGCTCCGCGACTCTTCTCGGACTCCGGTCTGCATCACGCAGCGCGGTCTGACGGCAAGCGGGGGAGGCGGGGGGGGGGTGAGAGAGGGGGTGGGTGGTTGAGGTGTGGGTGGGGGGGGGTGGGGAGGGACTCCGAGATTCACGCGCTCCCTCTGCTCTGGATATCCGCGCGAGCTAAGAGGCCGCCGCGGTGCACTCCTGCCCGGTGAGTGCGATGCTAGGGAGCAGGGAACACATGTCAAGTCACTTTAAGGAGGAAGAATACTACATCCGGTTTATAGCCTTCACAATAAAGCCTGCACCTGTCGATTTATGTCAGTGCTTCTCAACCCTTGTGTCGTCTTCTTGAAAATCAATAGTTTTTGGTGACGCTTTTTATCGACGTTTTTAATTTTTTTGTCCCTTTTTTCAACACTTTTGACACTTTGTTTTCAATATTTGTCATTTTTTTGACACTTGACACTTTGACACTAATTTATTAACTTTAGTTTTAGTTATTTTTAGAATTTATGGTTAATAAACCTCATTTATAGGAAATTATACCTAATGTTTGAGTTAGAAAAGCAGAAATTAGGAATTATTGAGACTAAAATTAAAGGAATGGATGTTGATGATATCACAGACTGGAATATGTCAACTTTTACTCAATACTATTTCAACAACACTTCCATTTGTTTTACAATGCTATAAAATATAATAAGACCCAAAATTAATGAAAGTAGATTTGTACTTGGCAAAGAGCGTTGGAATCAATCATGTTATTTTGGGGAATTAAAAAGAACATTGATATAGGACAAAGGGTCAATTGACCGAGGACAACATGAAGAGCAACATGAGGACAACATGAGGGCAACATGAGGACAACATGAGGGCAACATGAGGACACATGAGGGCAACATGAGGAAACATGAGGACAACATGAGGGCAACATGAGACAACATGAGGGCAACATGAGGATAACATGAGGACAACATGGGGACAACATGAGGACAACATGAGGGCAACATGAGGACAACATGAGGACAACATGAAGACAACATGAGGACAACATGAGGGCAACATGAGGACAACATGGGGACAACATGAGGACAACATGAGGACGACATGAGGACAACATGGGGACAACATGAGGACAACATGGGGACAACATGAGGACAACATGAGGACAACATAGGGACAACATGAGGACAACATGAGAACAACATGAGGACAACATGAAGACAACATGAGGACATGAGGGCAACATGAGGACAACATGGGGACAACATGAGGACAACATGAGGACGACATGAGGACAACATGGGGACAACATGAGGACAACATGGGGACAACATGAGGACAACATGAGGACAACATAGGGACAACATGAGGACAACATGAGAACAACATGAGGACAACATGAAGACAACATGAGGACAACATGGGGACAACATGAGGACAACATGAGGACAACATGGGGACAACATGGGGACAACATGAGGACAACATGAGGGCAACATGGGGACAACATGACGACAACATGGGGACAACATGAGGGCAACATGAGGACAACATGACGACAACATGGGGACAACATGAAGACAACATGAAGACAACATGGGGACAACATGGGGACAACATGGGGACAACATGAGGACAACATGAGGGCAACATGGGGACAACATGAAGACAACATGAAGACAACATGACGACAACATGGGGACAACATGAAGACAACATGAAGACAACATGACGACAACATGGGGACAACATGAGGACAACATGAGGACAACATGAAGACAACATGAAGACAACATGACGACAACATGGGGACAACATGAGGACAACATGAAGACAACATGGGGACAACATGACTGATGAATAAAGGTAAATAAATAAATATATTTGACAGGTGAAGTTAGATTTGTATTTTGCATCAATAAGTCAGATATGTTCCAAATGAAACAAGTGGTTCCCAACTTAAGAGCCGCTATAATATAAATACATATAAACATAATATAATATAATTTCATATTGGGATAAAACCCTTTGCACCCATGCTAATCTGTAGATTTTTTTCATATAGACAAGACCATGATGGCATTATTGCATCATGCTTTTATTGAATCCATCATATCGTTCCCTCCTCCCCCCTTCCTCCCATCACCACCCCGACTCCCCTCGGTGCAGCACCCTCCTAACCTCCCCCCCTCCCATCACCACCCCGACTCCCCCTCGGGCAGCACCCTCCTAACCTCCCCCCCTCCCATCACCACCCCGACTCCCCCTCGGTGCAGCACCCTCCTAACCTCCCCCCCTCCCATCACCACCCCGACTCCCCCTCGGTGCAGCACCCTCCTAACCTCCCCGCCTTCCTCTCTACTCCACCCCTCCCAGCTGCACCCCCCCATCCCAGGACATAGACTTGTATCCTCCTTTTTATCCATGTTTTACTGTCTCTACATGTTTTAATGTTATGTGGTGGTCTACAAAGTTTTAGATATTGTTAAAACTACAACACACACACACACACGCGCATGGACGACAGGTTTCAAACACTTTTAATTCACGTTGGGAGCAACACCACAAAAAGTCTCCGCAATACAAAAAGAAGAGGATGGCATCAACATTCACAAAACAAATATTAAAAATGGAAAAGTTGCTTTTACATGAAACTTAAAGGCCAAAATATCAAGGTAGAGGAAGTAGGTGCACATACGGTCTGCTCTTATGAAAGCATGCGTTGTTATTATTATTAAAGCATAGTTGTGCTTATTCATGTTTACATCGTCGCTGTCGGGCAAAAACACGGTAACTTTTTTAGTAAATGGAGAAAAAAAATTTTTTTTTTCTCTGACAAAATCACCTCGACATTGTTTTAAATGTTTTTAAAAACCCACAGACACACAAAGTGGCACCGATGGCGTCGATTTATGAATTAAAAAAAAAAGATGATGAAGTATGGAGATGCAAGGTTTTAGGCCCAACAGCGACGACATATAACGGTTACAGGTTGTGATGAACTAGTAAAAACTCTTAGGTATGATCATATAAAGTAGCAGTGGCTGAAACATGCGAAGTACGACTGCAGTATAAACTGTTATATATCATTTAGAAAACTATATTCTGTACATGCTGCTGTCAAATGTCATAAATATTAGAATTTGAGATCCAGGTAACTCCTCAGTTTCATACAAAAGTGTGCGTTATCACATATAGCAGCAGTCTGGAACAGTGACGGGTGCATTAGGTAACATTTCTGACTGGAAAACACAGATCTGATGATTTATTATTATTATTAAAATATTATACTTTAACAACATTGCGTGTCTGGCTCATGCAGCCAACAGGTGGCGGTGTTGGTTTTCATTTCGGTGGACTCCGTCTGGCCTCACCTTCTTTATCCAGACACAAAGAGACAGACAAAGGAGCTTTTTCTCTGCATTCGAGACATTTAAAGGGGAATTTCAGTGTTTTTCTTCAACCTGGACCCCATTTTCCCATGCGTTTGTGTCTGAGTGACTCATGTCCAATCTAATCTCTGAAATTGGTCCAGTATGTAAGAAACGAGGTGTGATGTAACGTCAAAGGGCAATTGCTGACAATTTCATCCACTAAAAGTTCAGTTTTTGCCACTGACAGGCTCAGATTATTATTTTAATTCTGGTGGAGATGTGCTGCTCTGGACACGCTAAAAGTAGTGAATATTTACATGGAGTCTGGTGGAGATATGCTGCTCTATACACGTTAAAAGTAGTGATTATTTACATGGAGTCTGGTGGAGATATGCTGCTATATACACGTTAAAAGTAGTGATTATTTACATGGAGTCTGGTGGAGATATGCTGCTCTATACACGCTAAAAGTAGTGATTATTTACATGGAGTCTGGTGGAGATATGCTGCTCTATACATGCTAAAAGTAGTGATTATTTACATGGAGTCTGGTGGAGATATGCTGCTCTAAACACGCTAAAAGTAGTGATTATTTACATGGAGTCTGGTGGAGATTTGGTGATGGTGATTTCGAGGCTGTTTTATGTTAAACTTAAAGGATCGTACTCTTTAACTAAAAGCTCCATCTCTGTAGGGATCCTTTCTTTAATGTTGTCAGACCCTTGGAATAATAGTCTGAGCCTGTCAGATGCAAAAAAAAACTAACCTTCAGTGGATGGAAAGCGCACAAATGTCCTGTGTGGCTGCAGCCGAGGTTACAGCGGTCTTGCTGATTCAAAACTGATTCAAATTTTTTTTTTTAAATAATAAAAATGTTGTTCCCATCAGTCCCTTAGACACAAAAACATGGGAAAATAGGGGTGGTCCAGGTTGAAAAACACTGAAGTTGCCCTTTAAAATCACAGTTATTGATCCGAGACATCCTGAGGCTTCCTATAATAGTATCAAGAATATTACCATATATACCATATATAACCATATCTAACCATATATATACCATATTCTCACGCGGTCTGGCTTCTGGGGCTCCGGCCCCAAAATCCGTCTTAAAAGCCCCGAATCGTTGAGGGTTTTAAAATGAATGAATGAATAATCGATGGAATTAAAGTTCTGTTAGTGGGGAAATATCCCCTTAGTTTCAAGATCACCCAACTCCAACCGTATGTTACGTATGCAACTTAAAAATTAGAAAAACATCGGACATTTTTGCCTTTTTTTTAAAGGTGTCAGGAGTGGAAATGCTCAACGTGAGTTGTGTTCTGGTTTCAGGATGAAGACAGCTGGAGAACAGTTGGATATGAAACACGATGTCGGATCTACAGGTTGATCGTTTTCCCCCCAAAAAATGGAAAATATCAAAACTAGTATCAAATGGCTCGGACGACCGTGCACATAGCTGCCGTAAAAGAAGGGAGAAACCTCCCTCCTCTCCTCCGGTTGCCTTCCCAGAATGCATTGTCTCATCTCAGATGTCGTCGTCCTCTCTCTCTCTCTCTCTCTCTCACCATGACATCATCGGTAACCACGGAGACTCCCTGAATACTGCTGGACCCGGGAGATGAGGGGACAGTTTGGGAATGTGGGAAGGAAGACAACAGCTACACCCCCCCTCCCTCCCATCAGCACCCTGACTCCCCCTCCGTGCTGCACCCTCCTGACCCTCCCTCCTCCTCTCCCCCCCTCCCTCCCATCAGCACCCTGACTCCCCCTCCGTGCTGCACCCTCCTGACCCTCCCTCCTCCCTCGTCCCCCCCTCCCTCCCATCACCACCCTGACTCCCCCTCCGTGCTGCACCCTCCTGACCCTCCCTCCTCCCTCGTCCCCCCCTCCCTCCCATCAGCACCCTGACTCCCCCTCCGTGCTGCACCCTCCTGACCCTCCCTCCTCCCTCGTCCCCCCTCCCTCCCATCACCACCCTGACTCCCCCTCCGTGCTGCACCCTCCTGACCCTCCCTCCTCTCTAGTCCCTCTCCTCCCAGCACAACAAGCAGGGCCTTTTTCTCCCTCGCCCCCCCAACCTCCATGACTGACAACTCTATTAAGTCCATGGTTGTCCAGTGAAGTCACAGGAACCAGAGGTGGGTGGATGTGGGGGGGTGGATGTGGATGTGGGAGGGTGGATGTGGGAGGGTGGATGTGGATGTGGGGGGGCACTGAAAAACATCTACAATCTAAAGCTACTTTATAATAACTACCCAATATCTCATATAGTAACCCATCTGCGGCTAGGGCTGTAGTCGAGACCACCTTAGTCGAGAACAAGACCAGGACTAGTCGAGTCCAAGTCAAGACCGAGTCCAAAGAGGTTTGAGTCCGAGTCAAGACCGAGTCCAGGACAGGAATAAAGGTCTTATGCATGACAGTATCAAGACAATCATTTTGGGCTTCACTTTCCCTCCAATATTATTATCAACATAATAAAGACACCTGGACTCGGTCCAGACCAGAAGCCATATTGGGCAAGACCAGCGGCCGAGACCGAGACAAGTCCGGGTCCAAATACTAACGAGTCCGAGACAAGTCCGAGACCATAGAAAAGCGGTCTCGAGTCCAAGACCGGACTCGAGTCCTACAGCCCCGTCTGCGGGGCGTGAGGAAGCCAAACACAATGTTCAATGTTATATTTAACATTTCAAACGGGAGTTTTCTGACTCGACTCTTTATCAACCGAGTCCTCCATTTCCCTGGATTTGAGCTCCAAAACTCGGTAGCACGTCCATCACCGGGGGGGGGGGTGAAGACGAGCAGCCGACAAAAAGAGGAGGATGATTGGAAGAAAAGTCAAAGAATGCGTTTTAACCCTCGTGTTGTCTCTCCAGGTCAAAATTGAAAATTAATATTTTTTTTGTGGTTTTCCAATGTTTTTGTCACTTTTTAAAAAAACCCGGAGCTGGTTTAATAACAGGTTTTTACATTTCTTCTTGGAATTCATGGTCAACAGACCTCATTTATATCAAAATCATACATACGTTTTTAGTTAAAAAGGCAGAAGTTATGAATTATTTTGACTACTAGTTGAGATCAGAGGATGTTGAGTGGATCTCAGATGGGAAGATGTCAAAGTTTAGTCCGGATACTGTTTTGGAAACCATTAAATAAAAAAAGAATACAAATGCTATAAAATTAAATAAAACACCCAAAAAATCCAATGAACGTGATGTTGTATGCTGTCATCCATGTTATTTTTGGGCAATCTAGTTGAAAGAAATCCATATTTCTGATGTAAAACACTTTGAAACGGGTCAGTTTGACCAATAGACAACACAAGGGTTAAAGAATTAAGCGGATTAAGCGGAAACCTGAGGCAACACTAAGAAACAAATCTGGAAAATAACAACAACAACAACAACAAAATTGCTCAGACTTTGTCCTGAAATTAAAAAAAAAAATGAAAACCTCTCTGTTCATTTTTGGTTTACCTACAGAAAATAAAGAAATCACAGTCTACGAGGTTATAATATATGTTGATGGACGGATATCTCTCAGCGTGCAGGTAGTTAAAGCATCATTTTTACACTTCACTAGGAGGGTTTTGGGGTTTTATAAATCCAAAAACAAGTACATTTACTAACAGTACTGACACTTACCTGTACAAACACTCACCTACACAACAGAGCCCGACCGATATATCGGCCGATATTAGGCATTTCTCGATATATCGGAATGTCAGATCATTAAATAACCAAATATTTGTATCAAATCGGCCATAAAAACCCGTCATCGGTCGGGCTCTACTACACAATAAATAGAAGAAAAAACAATGAGTGCAATTTGTCATAGCTTAGTCTCTCGGTTGAGAGGGTGACGGACACATCTGGCCACGTGACCGTGTTTCTAAAAACAGAGACGGTGCATTTAATGTCTCGTACGTGTGTGTGTGTGCGTGTGCGTGTGCGTGTGCGTGTGTGTGGCGACAGGAAGAAGGGAAACTCCCTCTAATGGGATGTTCCAGTGTTGGATATTCAGGAATCAATGACACGCTGCATCAGTGCGTTTGTTCTGATAAGAACCAGGATGTTGATCTGAAATCAGCTTTGTGTTGGTCATGTGATGATGATGATGATGATGATGATGATGATGATGATGTCTTCTCCTTATAATCCCTGCTTGCAGCTTTAGATATGACTGCATTGTATGATTTTGTTGTGATATAAAACCAAATCTGGGACCAAATATCAGGTGTAGGTTGGGTGCATGTGCATGTTTAACCCTCATGTCGTCCTCATGTTGTCCTCATGTTGTCTTCATGTTGTCCTCATGTCGTCCCCATGTTGTCCCCATGTTGCCCTCATGTTGTCCCCATGTTGTCCTATATCAATGTTCTTTTTCATTCCCCAAAATAACATGATTGATTCCAACGCTCTTTGCCAAGTACAAATCTCTACTTTCATTAATTTTGGGTCTTATTATATTTTATATCATTGTAAAACAAATGGAAGTGTTTTTGAAATAGTGTTGAGTAAAAGTTGACATATTCCAGTCTGTGATTATCATCAACATCCATTCCTTTAATTTTAGTCTCAATAATTCCTAATATCTGCTTCTCTAACAACAAACATGTCAAACTATTCCTTTAACCCTTGTGTGTTCTTCCCGTCAAAATTGAAAATCAACAATTTTGTTGACGCTTTATATCGATGTTTTTTAAAATCTTTTTACGTTTTTGTCCCTTTTTTCAACACTTTTGACGCTTTTTTTCAGTGTTTGTCACTTTTTTGACGTTTTCAACACTACGTAACACTAACTTATTAACTTTAGTTTTAGTTATTTTTGGAATTCATGGTCAATAAACCTCATTTATAGGAAATTATACCTAATGTTTGAGTTAGAAAAGCAGAAATTAGGAATTATTGAGACTAAAATTAAAGGAATGGATGTTGATGATAATCACAGACTGGAATATGTCAACTTTTACTCAACACTATTTCAAAAACACTTCCATTTGTTTTACAATGCTATAAAATATAATAAGACCCAAAATTAATGAAAGTAGAGATTTGTACTTGGCAAAGAGCGTTGGAATCAATCATGTTATTTTGGGGAATTAAAAAGAACATTGATATAGGACAACATGGGGACAACATGAGGACAACATGAGGACAACATGAGGACAACATGGGGACAACATGAGGACAACATGGGGACAACATGAGGACAACAGGTCAATTTGACCAGAATAACATGAGGGTTAAGGGCACAAATGGAGAGATGTCAGTGTGTGTGTGTGTGTGTGTGTGTGTGTGGGGGGGAGGCTGCAACTGCTGGACAGGCGTCCTGGGCAGTAGGGGATTTGGTGCCTTGCTCAAGAGCACCTTGGCAGTGCCCAGAAGGTGAACTGGCACCTCTCCAGCTACCAGTCCCCACTCCATTCTTTGGTCTGGACTTGAACCAGCGACCCTCAGATCCTAACTAAGTACATCTTAAGCCTCAAGCGTATTTCCCAAAATATCAAACTACTCCTTTTATGAATCACTTGTTTTGTTCACGGGTGGATGAGCGTGTTGATGAGGGGTCTTCAGTGCTGGGTCTCCACCTCCACCACAGTCCAGTCCCCCGGCGGGGAGCTGCCCCGGCTGTCTGGCGAGTAGCTGCTGACGGAGGTGACGGTGGCGGCCGGCGGGCTGAGCCGGGGCACCAGACTGGGCCACATGCTGCTCTCCAGGGGGCTCAGCGTGCCCCCCGCACCCACGGGGAGCAGCAGGAGGGGGGGGCAGCCTCCGTCTCCAGACAGCATCAGGGTCTGGTTGATGAGCTGCTGCACCATGTCCACCTTCCGGTTCCACTCCAGATCCTGTGGAGGCAGAGGACGCAGCTGCCTCTGGGACGCCGGCGGCCTCTTCCTCCCCGCCACGTCCCGCTCCCCCCGGGCGTCGTCCTCCTCGTCCTCCTCGCTGGTTTCCATGGCTTCGTAGATGGTGCAGAGCCCCGAGGCCGGGGACAGCGTGACCCCGGTGGTGGGGCTCCTCCTCTGCTGCTGCTGCTGTTGGTGTTGGTGGTGTTTCTGTTGCGCGCGGTACTGCTGCTCCAGCTCCAGCTGCCACTGCAGGACCTGCCGGCGCTGACGGTGCTCCTGCTGCTGCTGCTGCAGCTGCAGCTGGAGCAGCTCCCGCCGCTGCGCCTCCAGATGTTTCTGCTGCTCCAGCCGCAGCCGCTCCTCCTCCAGCCACTGCCTCTTCTGCCTCTCCTGCTCCTGACGGAGCTGCATCTCCCGCAGCTTCTCCTGGTGCCGCTCCAGCCTCCTCAACTGCTCCCCGCCGGAGCACCCGCCGTCCACGCCGTCGTCTATCAAAGCAGGAGGGGGAGTGGGGGGGGCGGCGTTGGTGAAATGCGCGGCCACAGCCGGGTCGATAGGCCTCCTGTTGCCCGGCACCAACGCCAGGTAGTGGCCGTTGGCGACGGGACTAGCCGCAGCGTGGTTCTGGTTCCGGTTGTCTTCCCGCGAGTGCGTTTGCATCGTGCGGTCTTCGTCCGTCTTCTCGTCTCCTGTGAGACAGTCAAGATCACTGTTCTGCATCCATTAGAGATGCATGCATCAAACAGAACAACAGGGACCAGGAGGACGGAGGAGGATCGGGACAGATTGGACAAAAAGGTGGAACGCAAACACGAACGGGGCTCTTTATAAAAATAAAGTGACATCCACGACACAGGAATGAATATACTGTTCAAAGCAGGAAATCATAAGGCCTTTACTGCATGTTTTCTCTCTTAAGTTGCATTTTCTTCCATAGAAACATCCCTTTGATTGCTTTAATAATGTGGAAACAGGTGGCACACTCATAGCTTTTACTCCCAGCGGGAAACTCCCGATGCTTGGTCAGGGGTTTTCGGCGTTAGTGATGCAAAAAGTCTCCTTCATGGGGGCTTTTTTTTTTTTCATCCCCTGAGATATTTGCAGCTCTGGGAACACCTTTGGACTGCTACAGACATTTCAAATTTTTCACTTTATTCATGTAGTTTTTTGGCTTCTATACCCCTCTGGATGTAAAAAAAAGTTAAATTATGATTTTATTTTCTATACATACACATTATTAAAAGGGAATGGAAATTTGGAACAAGAAACTTTTGATTATAAAACCTTTGGTTCTGTACAATTCTGATAATAACTCTAATTCCATTTGTACTGGTCAATTGATGTGAAATTTCCCAATAAAAATATAATGACAACAAAAAAGGTAACTTTTTGCTGTTTTTTTTCAACCTGGACCTATGCGTTTATTCCTTTGCGTCACTTGTTGACAGTCTGGGTCGGGACCCCATAGGGTCATTTTTTAACGTTCAACTAGGGTTAGGAGAAGATCGAGGGTTAGGGTTAGGAGAAGATCGTGGGTGGGGTTAGGAGAAGATAGTGGGTTAGGGTTAGGAGAAGATAGTGGGTTAGGGTTAGGAGAAGATCGTGGGTTAGGGTTAGGAGAAGATCGTGGGTTAGGGTTAGGAGAAGATCGTGGGTGGGGTTAGAAGATTGTGGGTGGGGTTAGGAGAAGATCGTGGGTGGGGTTAGAAGATTGTGGGTGGGGTTAGATGATTGTGGGTGGGGTTAGGAGAAGATCGTGGGTGGGGTTAGGAGAAGATCGTGGTTTAGGAGAAGATCGTGGGTTAGGAGAAGATCGTGGGTGGGGTTAGGAGAAGATTGTGGATTAGGGTTAGGAGAAGATCGTGGGTGGGGTTAGGAGAAGATCGTGGGTTAGGGTTAGGAGAAGATCGTGGGTTAGGGTTAGGAGAAGATCGTGGGTTAGGGTTAGGAGAAGATGTGGGTTGGGTTAGGAGAAGATCGTGGGTGGGGTTAGGAGAAGATCGTGGGTGGGGTTAGGAGAAGATTGTGGGTGGGGTTAGGAGAAGATCGTGGGTGGGGTTAGAGAGATTGTGGGTGGGGTTAGAAGATGTGGGTGGGTTAGGAGAAGATCGTGGGTTAGGGTTAGGAGAAGATCGTGGTTTAGGAGAAGATCGTGGTGTTAGGAGAAGATCGTGGGTTAGGGTTAGGAGAAGATCGTGGGTTAGGGTTAGGAGAAGATCGTGGGTTAGGGTTAGGAGAAGATCGTGGGTTAGGGTTAGGAGAAGATCGTGGGTTAGGGTTAGGAGAAGATCGTGGGTTAGGGTTAGAGATGATGGGGTGGGGTTAGAAGTGGGTGGGGTTAGGAAAGATGTGGGTGGGGTTAGGAGAAGATCGTGGGTGGGGTTAGGAAAGATGTGGGTGGGGTTAGAAGATTGTGGGTGGGGTTAGGAGAAGATCGTGGGTGTGGGTTAGAGAAGATCGTGGGTTGTGGTTAGAGAGATCGTGGGTTAGGGTTAGGAGAAGATCGTGGGTGGGGTTAGGAGAAGATCGTGGGTTAGGGTTAGGAAGATCGTGGGTGGGTTAGGAGAAGATCGTGGGTTGGGTAGGAGAAGATGTGGGTTAGGGTTAGGAGAAGATCGTGGGTTAGGGTTAGGGAAGATGTGGGTTAGGGTTGGAGAAGATCGTGGGTTAGGGTTAGGAGAAGATCGTGGGTGGGGTTAGGAAGATTGTGGGTGGGTTAGGAGAAGATCGTGGGTGGGGTTAGAGATGTGGTGGGGTTAGGAGAAGATCGTGGGTGGGGTTAGGAGAAGATCGTGGGTGGGTTAGGGAAGATCGTGGTTGTTAGGAGAAGATCGTGGGTTAGGAGAAGATCGGTGGGTTAGTTTAGGGTTAGGAGAAGATCGTGGGTGGGTTAGGAGAAGATCGTGGGTTAGGGTTAGGAGAGATCGTGGGTTAGGGTTAGGAGAAGATCGTGGGTTAGGGTTAGGAGAAGATCGGGGTGGGTTAGGAGTTGGGTGGAGGAAGATCGTGGGTGGGGTTAGGAGAAAGGGTGGGGTTAGAGAAGATCGTGGGTGGGGTTAGAAAGATGTGGGGGTTAGGAGAATGTCTGTGGTGTGGGTTAGGAGAAGATCGTGGGTTAGGGTTCAGGAGAAGATTGGGTGGGTTAGGAGAAGATCGTGGGTGGGTTAGAATACGTGTGGTAGAGAGTCGTTTAGGACGAAATCGGTTAGGTGTTCAGAGACAATGCTGGCTGCCTCACGGAGTTGAGATCGCTAAGGTAAGAGTCGTGTGGTTCAGGAGGATCGCGAGTAGTTGGAAAGATTGATCGGTGTGGACGTTGATTGAAGAGTCGTGGATGGGTTAGGAGAGATTTCGTTTTCTGTTAAAGAATTACGTCGTTGTGCCAGGGACAGTGGTCTAGCGACACGCTCAGACCAAGCAGGTGTCAAAGAGTACGAACCATGGAGGCCGAACGCACATCACAGAAACGGTCGTCCATAAGTCCACGTTGTCTTTGAAGTGTCTCAGAAAGAAGTAATCACCAAGTACATTACAGAAATCGAGGTTTTGCATACAGGGTGAAACGACGACTTACTTTAAATATGTATGTTTTGTTCTAACACCTCAGCAGTGATTGATGTGAAGTTTTCAATACGTAGGATGTGTGTATAAATAGTCAGATTTTTACATGTTTTAAGAGACGGGAAATCCACGTCCACACGCTTGTTGCACCTAAAGGGAACACGCTATGTGATTTAGCGAAACCTCTACACCAGGGGTGTCAAACATACGGCCAGTGGGCCAGAACCGGCCCACCAAAAGGGTCCAATCAGTTCCACTGGATGACTTTGCAAAGTGTAAAAACTTCAGAAAAGTAAGTAACTCTACTTCCGAATGTACCATTTTAATCTTAAGGAAAATATCTTGAGTTCTTTATCAGTAAACGTACGACTTAACTCTTCAAAATTCAGAGTATTTTCCCGTGGATATTAACACTCTCGCGGGTCCGTAACATTATTTATTTTATTCCTAAAACGGCCCTAGGATGCTGTCGTAGCAGAAGCAACTTGTCAAAGTCAAGCTGACAAGAAACCCTGTGGCAGATACAGTTTCTCATCTTCCTGAAGGGGTTTACTGGTCCGGCCCACTTGAGATCAAATTAGGGGGATGTGGTCCGAAATCTAAAATTAGCTCGACCCCCCTGCTCTATAGGGTACCTTTAAGTGACCCCCGCCTGCCGAGGACATGGTCTGAATGGGGTTTAGTTGTTGTTGTTTGTGTGAAAATGTCCTGAAGGCATAAGCATGCTGGAGAGACCAGGGCACAGGGACCAATCAGGATCTCCTCTTTGATTCAAACAAACTTCCATTTTGTTTTGTTTTGATACACCATTGTACAATGTTGCATTGCTTCCTGTTTGCCGGTTATTCCAATGGTGAATTAAATGTTTATACAATTATATAAAGACATACACAGACACAGCGACTGGAACACACGAAGGACGGTTGAGTTCAGGCATGCTGGATCCATTGGGAAAATAAGAAACAGGAACAAAATGCCTTGCAATGATGTTTTAATGTAATTTTGAAAGATAACCTAGCGTGAACCATTCATTGATGAACATGTCTAGTGTAGAACTGTTTTCAAATCCAAGGTAGTACACAGTCTTTATGTTAGTTAAACATGCAATATACTGTTGAAATAGTAAACCAACCGCTCACTATGAGAACGATTTAAGCGAGTGTGAAGCTCAACTGTGATAGCGATGTAGGACAATGCAGGGTCACGATGGGAAAAAAAAAAAGCTAGTCGTTACGGCTTTTCTGGAACACAAATGATCAGCTAACTGAGGCTCGGAGCTTAAGCCACGTAAACCCAAATGCCTGAAACACATACTGCACGCGACTGCACGTTATTTACCTTAACGACCTACTGTATATGCAGAGAGCCTCTTGAAGCACACATTAAAAAAAAAAAAAAAACGTCACCAACTGCAATCTAACACTCCCACACCTACGTCAACAAATCTGCCGTGTTAATTCATATCTAGTTTTTATTTTGAGAGCTAAAAAAAAAAAAACAGTATGGAGCTAGAACAGAGACATTACCTGGGGTATTGAAACTAAAGATTTGGCATTGAAACAACAAATGTTAGCACTGAAAACTGTTGAACTGATGTATAAAATACAAACGTCAAAAAGTAATAATCTCTGAAATAATATCATAGCATTTCTGAGATTATTACTTCTTGATGTTTGTATTTTATATGTCAGTTCCAACAGTTTTCAGTGCTGATATTTGTTGTTTCAATGCCAAATTTTCATTTTCAATACCACAGGTTACCGTCATGTTTCTAGCTCCATAGAAAAAGGAGCATGTGACTATCGCTATGGTGCTGTTGAACATGAAGTGTACACCACGGGGTGGGGAGGACCAGGTTTCAACAGAAAACAAAAAAACAAAATAAGAAATAAAACAAAAAACAAAAATAACCACAAGTAAGCAAATACAAAACAAAAAAAGAAATCTTTTCAGACATTTGTTCGGTAAAAACAGTAGGATAAATACTCAATGAGTCCATTCCATTCCATCTGTGTGTTTTTTTTTTTTTTTTTTTGTATCTTCCTTGTGTTTTTTGCCGGTTTATAAGCTCAGTCACAGCTGGACCAATCAGTCAATACCCCCGTCAGGGGCAACAGGGTATGCAGTGTTACTTAAAAAGAGCATTCTACTAGAAAATGGTAGTAGGTATTGTACATAAAGGAGTTTAAGCCATACACTCATAACCATAACAGTATGAAAGAGGGAGGCTTCATTTAAAAATTGCTACAGTCATTTCATCCCCCCCCCACCCATCTCCATATTTTTTTAAAGGTTTTCCTACAATCTTGCTCTCCTTTTTTTCCATTTCTTCATCTAAGCCATCTAACCCAACTGGAGAGAAAACAAACAACAGGTAACGGGGGGGGAGGGTTGCGGGGAAAAGGTGCATTCCAGGGGGGTAATAGGAGGGACTTATACGTTACCTGCCAGAAAACTATCAGTCTTATCACATATGGTGGAGTAGTAGGGCGGCTGGCTGTCGCCGGGGTCTCCGGACTCCACGCCCCCGAGGCGGTGACTGGGCTCCAACGGATCAGCGTCCTCCAGGTGGTCTGCAGCCGCCATCTTGCCCCCAAACATGTAGTGGTGCTCGTCTAGACCGCTGGGTTTGACGTCTCCCGGGTGTCCCAAAGGCATCAGGTCCACGGGTCTGCCCAGCAGGTCCTCCTCCGCCGGGGCGGCTGTGGCGGCGGACGGCAGCGTCAGCTCCTTGATGAGGGAGGGGTCCTTGGCCTCCTCCGGCAGCTGCTCCTCGTTCTCCAGGGAGAAGATGCCGGGGCTCTTCCCGCAGCTCTCGGCCATGGAGTGGGCGTTGGAGTTGGACGTGGTGCAGTCGAAACCGTAGGACGCCACCGAGTTGGCCGACTGAGGCGTGGTGCCGCCGCCGTCTTCTTCGCCGTATCCGGCGGGCGCGTCCGCCGCCTCCTCGTCCTCCTCGAGAGCGGGCAGACTGCGGGCGGGAGGCGGGCTGTCGAAGCCGGCGCTCTGGTCGATCGTCGACGGCGCATCGGGGTCGTTAATCTGCATCTCCCCCTCCGTGTCGCTGGCCTCGTCCCCCGAGGTGGAGGCGGAGGACGGCGCGGACGCCGGAGCGGTCGGGGGTCCGGTTCCCGGGACCTCGTCGGCGGGGAGCGTCTCCGCCTCCTCCTCTTCCCCGTCGCCTTTCTCCAGGTGGATCCCCAGGTCCTGCTCCACGTCGGGCTGGACCGGCGCCGGCACCGGGGTCTGCCGCTTCTCGGACCGGGACTCCACGCCGGAGCTGCTGTCGTAGTCGCGGAGCTCCTCCGGCGTGCTGGTCTCGCTGCTGCTGCTGCTGCTGCGGGAGGCCGGAGCGGCGCCGGGCTGGGAGGCGGAGCGCTTCGTCTCCTCCTCGTGCTCCGACTCAGGAGCGAAGGAAGGAGCAGGGGCCGGAGACAGGACGGGGGTCTCGGACTCGGCCGCACCGGGGTCGGACGCCGGGCTGGGGGAGGAGGCGGGGAGCAGCGAGGCCGGTTGAGCCCAGGGGTCACAGAAGGGGTTGGTCTGGCCCCAGGAGGAGGAGGAGGCGGGGGCGGGGGGGGCGCAGGGCGGCGCACCGGCGCGGTTAAGGTTGTCTAAACGCTCCTCCTCGTTGAAGTCGTCTTCGTCTACGTTCCCGCCGCTCTCGGTCACTCCCTCGCTGTGCATCTCCACGTCGTCATCCTCCTCGTCATCCTCGTAGCGCCCCCGCTGCTGGAACACCTGTCAGATTGTAGGAAGTTAGACGGGAGCGAACGGCAGTACACGGGGTCGGGGGGGTGATGAATAATATTGCTAAGCTGTGAAGAAGGGTTCGTTTTCACACCTACACTCACCTAGAAGGATTATTAGGAACACCTGTTCAATTTCTCATTAGTGCAATTATCTAATCAACCAATCACATGGCAGTTGCTTCAATGCATTTAGGGGTGTGGTCCTGGTCCGGACCATCTCCTGAACTCCAAATTGAGTGTCAGAATGGGAAAGAAAGGTGATTTAAGACATTTTCTGATGGCTCGAATCATTTCAAATTGGTTTCTTGAACATGACGATGAGTCTACTGTACTAAAATGCCCCCCCCCCCCCCCCCCCCCAGTCACCAGATCTCCACCCAATAGAGCATCTTTGGGGATGTGGTGGTACGGGAGCTTCATGCCCTGGATGTGCATCCCACAAATCTCCATCAACTGCAAGATGCTATCCTCTCAATATGGGCCAACATTTCTAAAGAATGCTTTCAGCACCTTGTTGAATCACTGCCACGTAGAATTAAGGCAGTTCTGAAGGCAAAAAGGGGGTCAAACGCAGTATTAGTATGGTGGTCCTAATAATCCTATAGGTGGGTGTATAGTTTGGTGGATTGGTGCTATTCAGGGGTGAAGTTTCAACATTAACATTAATTTTGTACGGTTCACGCTGCACTTTGTCCCACTCACCTTATTCTCTACAGCACTATTTCACTTTAAATACGGATAGTTATACTTTATACTCTTTCCCAACTGTATGTATCTAGTATCTAGATATTTATATATTTTTTTAGTTTTTTTAGACTCTACATGCTTTGCAGACCCATATAAGCATTTATTTATTTATTTTCATTCATATACTGGACCGGACCATCCGACCAAAACGCTCCAGGGTTTGGTTAAAATGAACCAATGAGGTGTGAAAGCAAACGAAGAGTATACTTCTTCCTACTTCTTGTCCTGCATGTCCATGCTGGATACTGTAATATGTATTATGTAGTAGGCTTTTTATTTAATTCTGCTCAAACTAATTTCTAGGGCTGCACAATATAATTTTGTCGTCATCATCATCATCGCGATATCAACGTGCCCAATAAACACGGTGCGACAGCCTGCGACATATCGCAGAACACACTCAAATGTCAGTAGAAAACGGCACTTTAAAAAATGTAACTGAAGTTAAATTACAAATTTTTTTTAGTGGTGCCTTCTATATTCAATTCATTGTTCAATTTGTTCAATAAAAGAATGTTAGAAATCATTTTCTTGTTTTCAATACGACAAGCAATTTGTTGAATTTTAGCAAAATAAAACGCCTATACAGTTTGAGCTTGGTTTCCAGAGAATTTGTGTTTTCCACTAAGTTATCTACACAATATGCATGCTCTACAGTTTTCGTCTTCATACAGTAATGAATATTAGAGCTACCGTCTGTATGATCATGTGTATTATGCTCTGTATGTAAAATATTGCTGTCATTATTTTTCCATATTGAAAAGAGTACAAATGCAGCAGAAGGGAGTAAACCTTAATATCGGTTTATTTATCGGATGTTATATCGTTCTCACAATAGTCAACGTTAACGCATATTGCCTATTTTCTTCATATTGTGCAGCCCCTCATTTATACATTTCTTTTTCTGACTTTATTTCATATTTGATTTGTCTGAAATAAATCTCTTCACTCGTTCACCTGGTGATGCTCCTCCACTCTCTCTGAACTCAGGTCCATGTCGTCCACCCGCTCGTCCTCCTCGTCCTCGTCCTCCTCTTCCTCGTTGGCCAGCGTCTCCACGTTGGGCGAGCCCATGACGTTGGCGTCGCCCTCGGAGCCGCGGAGGCTGGAGTCCACCAGGGCGTCCGAGCTCTGGGTGCCCTCCAGCAGCGCCGTGTGCTGGGTGCTGCTGAGGTCCGACACGCCGTGCTGCCGGCTGCTGCTGCCGCAGCTGCTCACGTCCTCCGAGTCCATGCCGGACGGCGGGTCGTCGCCGTGCCAACCCGCCGAGCCGCCGAAGGCCGAGGGCCTGGCCTGGAACTCCTCGGAGGGCTGAGACGTGCTCATGTCGGTGGCGAAGGACAACGGCTGGTGGCCCAGCCTCCTTTGCTCCTCGTCTTCGTAGTCCTCCTCGTCGTCGTCCTCGTTTATCTCCTCGTCGGCCTTTTCCACCGCCTCCTCTTTGTCGTGCGGCGACATGAGGTCCCTGGGGGGGGAATCGTCCATGGGCGAGTGAGGATGTGCCATCATGTTAAAGGCCTCTGCAGGTGGAGCTGTGGAGGAGGGCATACACAAGTTATCTGTCTCTTCTTCTTCTTCTTCTTCGTCCTCCTCCTCTTCCTCCTCCCTGGTCATCTGTGCCTCAAACTGTTTTTTCTTCTCCATTTCCTCTTCCGTGTTAAAGATCATCGCGCTGACGAGGCTCTGGGGAGCAAAGTCAGACAGAGCCGGGGCGTGGCTCACGTCCCAGGGATCGGACTGGGCATCCAGGTCCAGCAGAGAGGAGGCGGTCTGCGGGTCTCTGACGGGGGAAACGGGGCCCGGTGGGGAGCAAGGAGGGGACATGACCGTAGTTCCCAGGGAGGAGTCCCTGGCAGAGCCCTGGAATTTGAAGAGGTCCAGCTGAGCGGACAGCTGAACATTGGACTCGTCTTCATAATCTGGTTCAGCTCTGAGATCAGGATCCGCTGATGACTGAGACAACGGCTCTGGCAGAGGCTCGGGAGATGTTTCTGGCACTTGTTCTGGACTTGGTTCCCGTACCGGCTCTGGTGCTGGTTCCCAAACTGGTTCTAACACCGGCTCTGGTGTCGGTTCCCGTACTGGTTCTATCACTGGTTCTGGTGTTGGTTCCCGTACTGGTTCTATCACTGGTTCTGGTGTTGGTTCCCGTACTGGTTCTATCACTGGTTCTGGTGTTGGTTCCCGTACTGGTTCTGGTGTTGGTTCCCGTACTGGTTCTGGTGTGGGGTCTGAAGTTTTCTCTTGGACTGCTTCTTTCTGGCTGGAGATCAGTTCTGGTGCATCTGCAGCAGATTCCTCCAAAGCTGGTTCTGGTACCTGTGGCCCGGCGAGGGTAGCTGCCGCCGTAGCGATGGCCGCGGCGGTTGCCACAGCAGCAGCTATTTCAGGTCCTGCTTCTTCAACAGTTTCAGCTTTGGGGCCACGTTTCACTGGAGTTGGGGTGCTGCTGCCCACAGTTTTCTTGGGGGTGGGGGCCTTGGATGCGGCGGTTTTGGAGCCAGGGGTCTTGGACGGTGTTGGCTTACCGTCTGTTTTGGGGCGGGTGGGCGTCTTTGTATCGGCAGCCTTACTCGCAGCAGGCTTTTTGGCGGCAACGTCTGATTTTGAGGCTGATTTGGGGGTCTCTGGTTTTGCTGCCTTTGTTGTAGAGGAAGGGCGAGTAAGGGGGGAATCCGCAGGCTTCTTGGATGCTGATGTGGCTGGTTTGGTAACATCTGGGGGGGGGGGGGGGGACAGCACACGCAACGATTAGACAGCGTAGCCCTATGGTTCTCCAAGTTAAACTTAAGACTTGTAAAGACCACATAGGATGAAATTTAATGCCCACTTTATGGCCATAATGGAAAATCAGTGTCGATTTTAAGTAACGTTACCTGAATTTAAACATTTTTGTGAAGCTCTTATGCCATGAAACAATGAATACAAAATAAAGTAAATTTAAAATGTTACCCATACAAAATATTTATTCATGATGCATTTTCGTTACGAAAAAGGAGAAGTGTAAGATTTTTGTAATTGAAAAGGAACAGTTTAAAGGCCATCATTTTGGAATATTAAATTTAAGACTTTCTAAATACTTTTAAGACCTCGTGGGGAACAATTGGATTAAACTAAATTAATTCAGTTCAGGCAACGGTTTAGGCACCGGCACCGTTTTAGCACAGGTATCGGAAAATACCCAAGCAATAGCCAACCCTGGTAAAGTGTCCTGAGATAACTCCTGTTTGAATTATCTATATTAAGACATTTATAATCAGAGTTCATTTGGACAATCAACGTTAACAATTCATTTTGTAGAAAAGAAAAAAAAGCTCAATTGTGCATCCCAGTGTTACAAGTCAAATATTGGGTATTTTCACCTTTCTTCACAGGGGTTACGTTCCTGGATGTTTGTGACGCTGGAGGCTTGCCACCAGATGGGGTGGTGGAGGTTAGTCTGGAGGCGGCCGGCTTGACGGAGGAGGTGGAGGGGGTTTTAGGGGCGGCAGGCTTGGCTGCGGCTGGGGAGCTCTTGGCTGCGCTGGCGGCGGGCGGCCGGGTCGCGCCTGTGCCGGGACGAGATGACGGTGCCGAGCCAATCGGGGTCCTGGAGAAACAACATAAAAGAAGAAGGTTGAGAAAATGCTGAGAGGTATTACTGCAGAGATCTGTTCAAATCATGAATATCGATCTTTTATTTTCCTCTAGGCGTACTCATTTTGTCATTCAACATCCCCATGAGACAGACGTATTCAAGGGAGCTCAATAATATGGTGATTTACAACAACAAAAAAAAGAGATTAAGATTTATTTATTAAAAAAAGGTGACACAAGCGTGAGTTGTCAATCTAAAAGCTAGGGGCCAACACGAGCCACCCGTGAGACCAGGACGCCTCACTAGGTCGGTCTCACAGGCACTTATTCCACTTCCTCCATATAAAAACAACTTTGGTCAGAAATATTTCTTCTATACATACACCAATATTTGGAATGACATCCCACATCACATCAGAACACTATCATCCATCACATATTTCAAAAAGGCTCAAACAGCTTCTTAACAGTTACACTTGCTCAAAATGGCTCACGTGTTGTCCACGCCTTGTTTGCACTGTCCGTATTTGTCCAGCCCAGCTGATGTCTTGTATAAATGTCTTTGTGTACTGTTGTTTTAGTTGTCTAAATCTGTCTAGTGCACATCGATGTCCTGTACTCATGTCTGTCCCGACGTGCTGTAACCATGTTTTATGTTTCTGCAGAACAGGAACCTGCTGGAAAACCAGTTTTTAAACTGAGTCAGGCCGGTTTTCATTGTAATGTAACTTTTAACTTTCCTGTATAATAAATATGAATGAATGAATAAACATCAGGCCTTTCTCTGACTCTTAGAATGATTGTGACAGGGAGCAAGACTTTGTTGAGTCCATCATTAGTCCCTTCTACTGCCAGGGGATCAGAAACGGCACAAACAGGAGCTAGACTGGCTGCATAGATCGCAAGAAAAACAACACAATGTAGGGACAGGAAGAGGAGCGGCCAGTCTTAATGAGGGCACAAGCAGCCAAGGCCTTGACCTTAATTGCCTTTCTCAGATGTGGCAGTAGCCCAAATCCAACGAGTACTTGTAAACATGTCCACACGACAGACAGGACACAGACAGACAGACAGACACAGACAGACAGACAGGACACTTTTTTGATCCCAAAGGGGAAATTCAAAATCCCAGTAGCTTAAAGACAACACACACATACACAACATACTCATACATCATAAATCGGATGATAAAGTAACAAATCCACATGAATAATATGGGCAATAAAAGAAAAGATATGAAAGAAAAAGCCACGTGAAAGAACTAAGGGATGCATAAGCACTAGGGCTGCAACTGATTATTATTACTATTTCCATTGTCTTTTAACCTTTAGATTAAAAAGAGGTTATAGAGGTTTTTTTCTGTTTCTTTGAGAATTTGATTAGTTGTTTGGTCTATAAATTGTCAGAAAATGGTGAAAAATGTGGATCAGTGTTTGCCAAAAGCTCAAGATGACGTCCTCAAATGTCTCGGTTGTCTCATCATCAGCTCGTTCAGTCATTTTGAGAGGTTACCGATCACCTTTAAAGCCCGTCAGGGTCGAGCCTTCGACTTTACACAGAGACCCTGACCCGTGAACATCGGGCCGGGCCTGCCTAACCTTTCCGAGGCTCAAAACCAGCGGTGACCTTCTTCATCAGGACGCCGCGGCTTTGGAACGACCTGCCCGAGGAGATAAGGCTCGCCGAATCGGCGACTTCTTCTAAAATCACTTCTTAAAAACACATTTTTATAGACTCACTTTAATGTGATGTCATTTGTTTATTGTCTTTTTACCATAGACCCTGTTAGAATCAGAATCAGAAATACTTTAGTGATCCACGAAGGGGAATTCTGTGTTGCAGTCGCACAAATAGTATAAATATCAAGTAGAAATATAAATAAAGAAATATAAGGAGTGTGCATATGTTCGGTATTTACATAGTTAAAGGATTTTACTTTTAATTTCATATATTTAATTTCACTGCCTTTTAAAAAGGGCCCCCTCCTATATTTTTTTTAAAGGGTAATGTATATCAGTATATGACTAGAGCATTTTTCTGTCAAAACACGTTACCTGAAATTAGGTTATAGAGATTTAACGGGGTTGAAAATTATTTTCTTCTTTGTTTTAGTGAGTCTGAACCAGCCTTTAGGCCCCGTTTTAATCTCCCCAGCCCCCTGAGAGTCCCCCGAGGGGCCGGAAGGAACAGCGGGGGGGTGAGTCAAGACGGGCCCCCCAGGGGATCCTAGCCCCCGTAAAAACCCGTCCCACCCCCCTGTCTTAAACCCCGCCCAAAGGGGGGGGGGTTGGGGGCATTTGGGGGGGTAGGCACCCGGCCTGGACCAGAACCCCGGGTTTTGTTCCAATGTGGCGATGTTTTCCCCCTGGGTGTCCCGAAAGGTGTGGGGGGGGGGGGGGGGGGGGGGGGGGGGGGGTGCAATCTCCGGGGCCCACGCTCCACTAACGGCCTGTTTCTAAATAAAGAATCGGAGCGAGTGGCTGGCAGAACGAGAAACAGGGAGGCAGTGCGTGATTGAACAAGGCTGGGGCCGATCTAGTATTAATCTTTAATACTGAAAGGAGAACAGAAATAACTTCATCATCGTACCAGCGAAAACCGTGAGAGTGTTAAAAGCAGACGCATTAAGGGCTATGAAGCAGTGTGTGCTTTACACAACCTGGCTAGTGTAACGGAATAGGTTTTTAGCAACATGCATTAATTTATCTGTTCTTTTCTGGATTAATTTACTAGCTGTTTGGTCTCTATAATGTCAGAAAAAGCTGAAAAATGGGGATCAGTGTTCCCCAAAAAGCTCAAGATGACGTCCTCAAATGTCTTGCCCACAACTCAAAGATATTCAGCTTACTGTCACAGAACATATTCACATTTAATGAGCTGGAATCAGAGAATTTAGACCTTTTCCTGTCATAAAAAAATAATGATTGCTCAATTATCAAAATATGTTAATTATAGAGCCGACACTAATAGATGAATTGATTAATCTCTGCAGCTCCAGACACGTCATGGTGTGACCAGGACTTTAAAGCTGTGGTTTTTGTCTGTGCATGTTATCCCTATGGGATGTCTTGTAAACAACCTGTGTAACTCCTAATATCATGTTACCTTTCATATTTGTTCTGTTGATTTGATATTGTATGTCATTTTTGCCTTGTGTTTTTTCCCCTCTTTCTTCCCTTTTCTTATCAGTATTTTAGTTTCTTTATATTTTAATTGGAGTATGCAATAGACGGTGTCCAGATTAAGCCCCTCTAGATGAATGGATTAGTCGTTTGGGCTCTAAAATGGTGAAAAATTGTGGATTAGAGTTTCCCAAAAAGCCCAAGAAGACGTCCTCAAATGTCTTGTTTTGTCCACAAGTCAAAGACATTCAGCTTCCTGTCCCAGAGGAGAGAAGACACTAGAAGATTTTCACATTTAACAAGCTGACATTTTGACTCAATGACTCAAAAATGATCAAAATAGTCACAGATTTACTTAATAGTCGACAACTAATCAATTAATCGTTGCATATCTAATTGATTGTAAGGGTAAAACAGCAGCGTGTGCTATCCACAACCTGGAAAATGTAATGGAATATGTTTTAGTCACATGAAATAAGATGAAATCCAGGGAGCAACGGGTGGCAACACAGTCGGGGTGTGGTCGCGTCAGAAGCCCAAACAAGCTTTTAGAGCCCAAACACAGCATTTAGAATTGGCTTTAGGTGATGAAAGGTGTGTCCCTCATACTTACTGAGGGTGTTGGATCATGTCGATGCAGTTTTACTGATCTGAAAAACCCAACATCAGGTTATCGTGTACCTCTACAAATAAAACACTGTGGGAAACACAGTGTTTTGTTTTCCACTGAGAAATCATGTCCAGAAACTATTAAGTCCCGAAGATAAGTCGCATTAAATGTCTGTCACAAGTTGGTTTTTGATTGGTTTTTACCGGCCGACTGCGTTTAAAACCGGAAAAGGTTGAAAACTGCTGATGAGGTTATAGTTTGTAAATGTGTTTTAGAGCTGCAAAGATTAACCGATTAGTTGTCAACAGTCTGATGATCGATTAATTGATTTGAGTCATTATTTTAGGAAAAAGTTTCCTAAATATGAATATCTTTGAGTTCCTTCTCTCCTCTGTGACAGTAAACTGAATATCTTTGAGTTGTGGACAAAAAAATTAAATAAAAAAACATTTGAGAAAGTCTGATCCACATTTTTTTTTACTATTTTCTGACATTTTAGAGACCGGAGAACTAATCGATTAATTGAGAAAATCAAATCGACCGCAGACATGATGATGATTATTAGCTGGTAGTAGGGCTGGGCGATGTGGAGAAATATTCTTCACCAAATACCTCAATGTCAATATTGCCACGATGTTGTACGGTTGACTGTTGGTGCTTTAACAAAATGTTATTTACACAATGAGATTTTTGATAAATATTCTCCAGAAAGGATTTAATGACTGAGTGGGTAAAAGGTAAATAATAGAAGAGCTAGAACAGTCTGGTACGTTGAGAAAATGACATCACGTTACTGTAACGCAGCCTTTAAAACCAGGAAAAGACAACACTTATACCATATTATGATATACATATATCTTAAATCTAGTCTCATATCGGGATATCGATATAATAACGATATCTTGCCCAGCCCTAGCTGGCAGTGTTATAATCTAAACCAAAGTTACCCCAAATCCTCAGCAGGAGAATTTGGGGAAAGCTTTTTTAACAGGACATGATCACCGCCAAAGCTCTGAGTCCTTAACTTTAGATGGTTGAAACCTTGAATGAGATGTTAAGATATTAAGCCTAAAATTGTGACTTGTGAAAGAACAAGATGTCCAAAGGTGAAATGAGAATAAGCTCTTGTGGGGGGGGGGGGGGAAGAAGATGAAGTCTGTGAGTAGAGAATAAAAGATAAGAAAAGAACTACAGGGAAAGGAGAATGGGGAGAATGAAAAGATACAGAAGCCGGGCGTTAGATATGAAAAATGCTGAGAATACTCTGTCAGATAAAAAGGAAGATGGATAATCCCCCCCCCCCCCCCGCCCCCAAAAAAAGGCAGGACTACTTTAGAGAGGGCTGGAAATGAACCAGGCCGCTGAGAAATAAAGAAAGAGGGAAGAGTGAGAGATAGAAACCAAGAGAGTGAGGGAGAGAGAAAGAGATTGGACATCATCTTATATCAATGTCTTCTTCTTCTTCCTTATTAAAGAAGGCAGTCTGCGCAGACCAGAACCTATTACAGGATTTAAGAGACCAGGCTGCAGGGAAATAAGCCTCGTCTCGGCCATGGCGACGCATTGATGCTCGGATTGTTGTAGGTTCCTATTCATTCTGTAATTAAGCTCAGTGTGGGCTGAATGGGGGGGGGGGGGGGGGGCTGCTGTACGAGTCGTTGTGGTCTTTAACCCTTGTGTTGTCGTGGGGTCAAATTGACCCGTTTCAAAGTGTTTTATATCAGAAATATGGATTTCTTTCAACCAAATTTCCCGAAAATAACATGAATGATTCTGACATTCTTCAGGTAAAATAGATGATTACTTTCATTGAATTTTTTGGAGGTTTTTATTTAATCTTACAGCATTTTAATTCCTGTTTTTTTTTTAATGGTTTCCAAACAGAATGGGGACTAAACTTTGACATCTGCCCGTCTGAGATCAAATCAACATCCTCTGATCTTAACTCTTAGTCAAAATAATTAATCATTTCTGCCATTTTAACTAAAACTCATGTATGATTTGATATACATGAGGTTTGTTGACCATAGAGTCCAAGAATAGGTGTAAAACCTATTATCAAACCAGCTCAGGTTTAAAAAGAAAAAGCGCCAAAAGTTGGAAAAAGTGAGAAATAAATCAGAAAAAGCGACAAAAACATCGGAAAAGCACCAAAAAAAAAAGGTCAATTTTGACCTGGAAGTGCATGTTCAAGGTTAACAGGAAGACAACACAAGGGTTAACAACCATACAAGCTAGCGACTTACCGATGGTTGCAGCTAAACGCTAACGAGTTAGCGGTTGCGGAGGTCTCTTTGGGGTCTTTCTAGCCTCTACAGGTGGTTTTCTATCCAGCCTGGAACTTCCAGCCTTTTTTGGGGTCGTTGAGCATTAAATCCAAACTGTTACATCCAAGATTTATCCACTTTATGTCGTTAATTCATCGCGTTTTTGCTCAATTGTGCCGCTAGCGCCGTCTCCCCTATGTGTACGGAAGTCAAAGATTCCATATATGGGATGCATGCCCATATATGGGATGCATGCCCATATATGGGATGCATGCCCATTTAGTGGGATACATGCCCATATATGGGATGCATGCCCATTTAGTGGGATACATGCCCATATATGGGATACATGCCCATATATGGGATGCATGCCCATATATGGGATGCATGCCCATATATGGGATGCATGCCCATATTTGGGAGACATCATCATCCACTTGTATGGAAGACCAAGAGGCGAACTGTTTTAGACACACAATTGCTTGTGTAGCATTGCTGTGGGTGTAATATCAATAAATATGACATTATTATGTTATTATTGGCATAAGTGAATGTCATGAGAGCAAAGCGTCTTGACTTTCTTTGAAAAAAAATGCATGTATTTTGTCAACTGCATAAGTTATGGTGATTATTTCTTCACAGTGTGACTCCCAGGACATGTGAGAAGTGTTTTAGAGAAGAAAATGGCTTAGCTTTTACTTCTCTGTGAGATTCATGTTCCGTTTTATTTATCTTTAAGGCCCTACAACCATTTTCAACATGCAAGTGACCTCACTGCAACCCAAATATTGCAATAACCCAGTTTGTCCGGAAAAAGATGATGTTCACATCTTGACTCTAGACACCAGGGTTGATGTTTTACAAGCTTTTATATAAAATAAATCCAGACGGACAATGAACTGTAAAAATGGCCTCAGGGCCCCGAGGGTTAATAACATTCTAGCTTTAATGCCACTTCACATTTCTTCAATCATTGGGAAGGATTGCAGACTGAGTGTAAGAAAACACGGCTGCCGGCTGGTGCTGCTTTTGTTTGCGATACAAGAGTCAGGCAGGCGACGATTTAAATAATGAGATGCACCATGAAACGAGCAAATGAGTAAGCAGGAGCTAAGCGGGCATGCAGGCAGACATCTTCCCCGCAGCAAGAAGGAGACGAACAATGGTGGAAGGCCCTCTTCTCCTGAAGAGCAGCACATTAAAGATGATGCTGTGGTAATTAGCGCCAGGAGCTTTAGAGTGGCCTCTCAGGCTTAACTCAAGGAGGCAGGCAGGGGAAATCTTACTGTTAAATGAACCGCATCACAGCCCTCCTCTCTAAATGGGACCATTTCTTTCCTAATAGAGCCACGTATCGATATATAGAAGGGCCGATATTAGGCATTTCTTTCTTTCATTCATCAGAATCATTTATAATGACAAATTATTCAGATAAATTAATATTATATAGACGGTCAACCATGTTATGAGTGATGGCGTTGCATAGTCTGTCCACCAGAGGACGCTCTACAACATCCCCGTTAGTGATGGTGTTGCATAGTCTGTCCACCAGAGGACGCTCTACAACGTCCCCGTTAGTGATGGTGTTGCATAGTCTGTCCACCAGAGGACGCTCTACAACGTCCCCGTTAGTGATGGTGTTGCATAGTCTGTCCACCAGAGGACGCTCTACAACGTCCCCGTTAGTGATGGCGTTGCATAATCTGTCCACCAGAGGACGCTCTACAACATCCCCGTTAGTGATGGCGTTGCATAGTCTGTCCACCAGAGGACGCTCTACAACGTCCCCGTTAGTGATGGCGTTGCATAGTCTGTCCACCAGAGGACGCTCTACAACGTCCCCATTAGTGATGGCGTTGCATAGTCTGTCCACCAGAGGACGCTCTACAACGTCCCTGTTAGTGATGGCGTTGCATAGTCTGTCCACCAGAGGACGCTCTACAACGTCCCTGTTAGTGATGGCGTTGCATAGTCTGTCCACCAGAGGACGCTCTACAACGTCCCTGTTAGTGATGGTGTTGCATAGTCTGTCCACCAGAGGACGCTCTACAACGTCCCCGTTAGTGATGGCGTTGCATAGTCTGTCCACCAGAGGACGCTCTACAACGTCCCTGTTGGTGATGGCGTTGCATAGTCTGTCCACCAGAGGAAGCTCTACAACGTCCCCGTTGGTCACACGGATTATTTTATTGTTAAATGTGTTTTTGTTCAAAGGACTTTAAGTTTTATATCTGAAGTTTGTATTTTCATACATTGTATTTATCAGAACTTTAATATTTTGATGTTCTGTTGTGACAATAAAACAAATTATATTGTTTTAGTGAGAACTCATAAATAACTACAACTAAATAAAGTTAAGGAAATCTGTTTTGGAACGCGTTTCTTTTAACTATATATCGGCCGATATATCGGCATATCGGATTTTTAAGTAACCAAATTTTTGTATTGGTATCGGCCTTAAAAATCCTTCATGAGTCAGGTTCTATTTCCAATGTCAATCTACATCTATCAGGTCGGTAGATATTTAATATATGTGCATACAATGAAGTAAATTAGTTAAAGAAGGAAGAGTTGAGATAATTACAATAGGACATGTTTAAAGGGGGTGTATTTTTTTTTAATATAGTATGTTCAGTGTATGTTTGGAAATAGAACAGCTGATATGTGGGTCTCTGCAGAACACGCCCCTCGATTTTAACCTTTACACTCCAAACACACACGCCTCCTCCTGTCCCGCCTTCCTTCCCTTTGAGTCATTCTTGCTAAATCCATTTGGTAATTGGCTCTGTGGCTGCACCTCTATTAAATCATGGCAGAGTCTCCTGCCACACCCAGAGAGGGACGGAGGGAGATTTACAGCCTGCACAACATGTCGTCTGCTTCGTGCTGGACTGTGAAGACAGTGTCTGGGGCCTGGATGCCACACACACACACACACACACACACACACACACACACACACACACACACACACACACACACACCACACACACACACACACACACACCACACACACACACACACACACACACACACACCCACACACACACACACACACACACACCATCAGCAGTAATTAGTTAGATCATGACGAGGGTGGCATTCAGTCCACAGCTATAAAAATGCATCATCCCCGAGGAAAACAGCATGACTAATGTGGGATGAACCACCTGATCGCCCTGCAATGAGCTCGTCCTCTTTCCTCCTCTGAGTTTGTACAATACAGGACACCATACCCTTCCTCTGCCCTCTAATCTACTACGGGGCAATATTTCTCTCATCTTCACACAGAGACAGGACTCCGTTAAAATAATCAATTGTCCAATAAAAATGTATCTTTGTTTAAAACAAATCCCGAAAAGGATCTTTCAGTTTATTCCTTTTCACCTTAGATGTGGTGAATTGACCCGCCTTTTTTAACCCTTGTGTTGTCTTCCTGTCAACCATGTTAAACTCAACATTACTATCGTTTTTACCGACACTTTTGTCAGTTTTTCAGTGTTGTGGGTTTTTTTTGTTGATGTTTTTTTCCTACGTTTTTTGATATTTTTTAATGCAATGCTTATTTTGATGGACAATTTTATGTTCCAAAAAACAACAATTAACTGAAAACGGGTCGAATTTGACCCATGGACGACATGAGGGTTAAAAAAAAATATATATATATGGAGGGTTGCTTTTTGCTTGTACAATTTACAGCAAACATTCTCAGAGAAACACCTTCATATCCAAGCAAAAATTGGTATTGATATCAAATCAGAAACCCTGTGAATCGGAATCTTTTGGTCCTTCGCTTCTTTTTCTACCTCACACACACAACACACACACACACACACACCACACACACCACACACACACACACACACACCACACACACACACACCACACACACACACACACACACACACACACACACACACACACACACCCCACAAACACACACACACACACACACACACACACCACACACAACACACACACACACACACACACACACACACACACACACACAACACACACACACACACACACACACACACACACACACACACACACAGAGTATGTGCACTGGCAGCAGTGATTGCAGCTCAGCGGGGGACACGTGGCTTATTCAGACATGTAGCCTCCACACTTCGAGCCACCATTTTTGTTTCACTTCACTTTGCTGCATCCGCAGACGGCGAGGCAGGCAGGAGAAAGCGGCTCAGCGGCACGTGCGCGCTCGCCACGTGCTCGACAAGCCAGCACATCTGCCTCCCTTCCCCCCCCCCCTCTTCCCCTTTTACCTCCACATCACACTGAGAAATCTACCGGCAAAAGAACACAGGCTCTGCATCCTAATTGCGTGCTGCTGCAGCAACTTAGGACGCTTACATTTACGTTGCATACACCGAGGCACCTACAGCAAATGTTACTGTTTGAATGCTGAGTGACCGGCCACCAATCACCAAAGCCCATCCAAAAAAGCCCCAAAATTGGCAAATATTATCCATGGACACAAGCTGACACAAACTGTTATCTGACATCCCAACACAAATAGACATGACGTTCAAAACAGCCCATAATGAGTTCTACTTTCTCCATTTGCACACTAATCAAGCTCAAATGGTCCCCGCCGCCAGTGGCATGCTGTGGGCAATCAGCTTCAAACAGCACGCACACGCACGCGCACACGCGCACACACACACGCACACACGCACACACGCACACACGCGCTCCTCTTCTGAATGTATACACTGCTATGCACACTTCACTACACACTTCAACATCCTCAGTGACCCGTTGCTGTTTCTGTAGGCAGGTAAAGTGCACTGTGTGAAATGTGACAATTAGACTCTACAGAAACGTCTGCCTTTTCTACGACTAAAAGTGTGTGACTTAAAACTACACGTTTGATTTGGTCTGAATGGCGCGATGGGAAAAAGACTGACTTAAGACAGCTGGGACTGAGTTTTATGACCTCACACTAAACATATGAGACTCTATCAAGACTCAGGATTTCATTCCCATATTGGAAATTTGTCTGCAACAGTGGAATCACTTGAAAAGTGGTTTTGGTGTAAAGTCAGCATTAGCTGTGCATAATGTCAGCCAGCAAAAAACCTGCCAGCCAAACAACGAGACATAATAAAGAGTCACCGGCATCAAAAACTAAAAAAAACAACCTAATTTAATATTGCTAAAACCTCCAGCTGAACAGGAGGATAAAAACACAAGGGAGTGGTCTTGAATGAGATTGATGTCACTTAGTGAGCCGGCCGTTTGTCTGCTCTTTTATTTGTCTGATTACTGGAACTTGCTGCAGGAGGACATAAATCTATTGAGCCTTAGGAATAGCACTGAGTAAATTAAATTGAGAGACCCACCGTGTATGTGTGTGGTGTGTGTGTGTGTGTGTGTGTGTGTGTGTGTGTGTGTGTGCGACAGAATCAGCGGAAGCAGGGTGTGTCTGGGGCAATTAATGCGTTCATTTCTCTACCACTCTGCTGGTAGCAGGCCTGAATTAAGGACTAAGTGAGGTTGTAAACGGACTAAATCCATCTATTGCCCTGTCAAAGCACATCAAATACGCAAATGCATACATGGACACACACACACACACACACACACACACACACACACACACACACACACACACACACACACACACACACACACACACACACACACACACACACACACACACACACACACACACACACACACACACACACACACACACACACATAAAGTATGCCTTCAAGGGTACACGGTGCTGTCAGAGGAGCCTATCGTCAGTAACGGTTATACCTCTCTGGTGGGGATTCGTATCTAGGTCTACTGCAGATAAATCCTTCACCGGGCATCTGCGTAACACATTTTACTGACTCATGCACTAAAGTACACAAAATGCTGCATTAAAACCAAATTTAGATACACACCAACAATCCAATCTTAACCTGATTACAACGTTAGCCTCGGCTAGGTTTCAGCTCAGTCTTTTGACAAATGAGCTCATTAGTGGTTTTACTGAAAGGAGGGCTGGGTGTGGGAGCACGAGCGGGGCATCGGCTTCACTGATGAGGGGTGAAAGGAGGCTATTGATAGGACCCGCACAAGCGCTTCTTGTGCCCGACTTGGATTCACACAGTACAAGGATCTACACAGGGTTGACTGCTCTGAAGTCCAGCTGTCTAAAAAACAAAGGTTAAACCCAAAGGTTGAATTAATTCTGACTATGTTTACATGCACATAATATTCCACTATTATTGAGAAAATGGCTATATAATTAGAGTGTGATACAAGTCATGTAAACAGCATATTCAGGTTTGATATATTCAGAATAAGGTCTTATTGTTGCTTACTTAATTTGCGTAAACATACATGACTTTTTTAAGCAGTGGCGTATTATCCGCACGCACTTTGAGCAAACTGTGTGTATGTTTACGTCGTATACAGCGGGTGTAAATATACACGCCACTTGCAGTGTTATTGCGAGAAGAAAAAAACGGTTAAGTTTAGGAAACAAGACAATCCCCGGTCTCCAGGGTCAAAGTCCTGTGTTTCACCCATCCTCCAGAACTCCGACCAACCTTCCTACTCTCTATTCACACGCCATCGCAAGGCAATGTAAGTCAATGGAGACCAAACAGCGTTGATAAACTATCTAAAAAGCGAGTGTGCGTCTTGAAGACACAGACAGACAGACGCCATTTCATAAGATCAGTCTGGATGAAGACGTGCGATATGCCAGTATGTTTCGGGTTTTGCAGAATCGGGGTCTCAATCAAGGTTTTCACCGCAGTTTGTGACAGATTACGGCCTCTTGCTTGTCTAGGGTTTACGGTCAGCTCTGTGGGTTGCTATGGTTGCATGACACAAACCAACCAGCCAACATCGTTTGCACTGTCAAACAAGTCCACCGCCGGTGGAAAACTTTGGCTCAATGGTGTTTTAAGCCCCCAACGTCGACTTCCAGGCACCTAACCCTAACAGTAATCCTAGCGCCTACCAGGCAGCCCTGCCTAGAAGGCAACGTTGGGGGATCAAAACACCAAAACGCTCGGGAAATATCTTATTTTTGCACTGCTGCATGTAAACAAGTGGAGTATTAGTGGAATACTCACTTTCAGTAGCCATGTAAAGAGCTTAGTCAAACATGTAAACACAGTCAGTGTGGTGTGGGAGTGCTGATCTTAAGTTTTAACAGTGTTGATTTGCATTTGCTGATTTTGCTCTGTGGCATTTTAGATTCAACAAAGTGTTGAGCGGTGTTTTATGTTCCACAGAGAACTGGGTGAGCATGTAAAGTTTGCCAGCCGAGATCACCACGACAGTTCATAATCGTCCCACAATGAGCGTTCTGTGCTACAGCGGCGATTACTTACATGCCCTTGTGTAATACTTCCTAATTAGATGTTTGCACAGCAACCATTGTTTAAAGCTGTAATCTGGGTGTAATCTCAACAATCCAACTGCTGCCCGGGGATCGTGGAGTGTGTGTCTGTGTGTATGTGTTGGTTGGCCTGAGGGATTTTAGAGTGTGAAACGCCTTGCTGTCAGGAGGTAGGAAACTCAGTTTGAATCTCATGTTAGTCTATTGACAATGAACTGGAAATACCTGCGATGGCTTCTTTTGGCTTTAGGTCCCTATTTTAACGATCTAAGCACACTGCGTGAAGCGCCTGCCACAGGTGCATTTAAGGCGTGTCCAAATCCACTTTTGGTAGTTTGAGGGCGGAAAAAAGGATCTGTGTGCCGGGTGCATGGTTCAAAATGTTCTACTTAGTGTCTTCCTTTATTCACAGGTGTGTTCTGGGCATAACATGCAACCAACCAATCAGAGTCTTATCTCCCATTCCCATTACAATCCAGGCGCATTCGTACCTTGGTGCATTGTTGTTATGGAGGATTTTCCCTGTCATATTTTTATTTGTAATATTTTGCATGTGTGTGCTGTTGCACTTGCCTGTGTGTGTGTGTGTGTAACAAGCTTAGTGTGCGCTCGCTGTGCATAAACCTAGGCACATTCCACTAATTCAATGTTAAAATAACAATGAAAAGCTGGGCTATTGACTTCAGACCAGGTTTTTATTGGTCAATGGTGCGATCACTTCCTGCTGCCTCACGATAACAATACACAGAGAATGCACCTGAACACACCTCCCTGTAACACCAGCACGCCCAGAATGCACCTGAACACACCTCCCTGTAAGACCAGCATGCCCAGAAAGCACCTGAACACACCTCCCTGTAACACCAGCACGCCCAGAATGCACCTGAACACACCTCCCTGTAAGACCAGCACGCCCAGAATGCACCTGAACACACCTCCCTGTAAGACCAGCACGCCCATGGGCACAAAGTCAGGCGCAGGTGCATTTGCTATTTAAACGACGTGGTCGTTGGATGGGAAATTGACAACTGCGTTGGTCTTAAACTAGCAGAGAGACTTGCTTCAGGCTTGCCCGGCGTCGGGTGTAAGATAAGCTCAATGTGTGTAACATAAGTTTATTCTATACCTCAATCAGTGCTGTCATCTGTTCTGTTGGATTTCTTGGATTTGTCAGTTCAAAAACACCTGGTAACAACATATCGGCAGATTTTTGTCATAAAACCATAGCAAAAAACTATATGTTTGATAAGGATTCCTTAAATTTGGTGTGTGGCTTGTCAGAAATCTCTGGTGGATGGTAATCTTACTATCCGCAAGAAAGCAAAGAAACGCATCATCTCTTTAGGCGTCTTCCTTCATGTTGTCCTCCAATCTGTTTGGCGCAAGTGTTCCCGACCAAACAATGTGTCCACACAGACATACCAGCACAATGACATAACCCCTCATACCATAACTCCATGGTGGCTAAACAGTCTCTCACAAACAGATAAAAGGAGCGGAGGCAGCAGGATAAGTCCCTGTTGAAAGAACAGAGACTCCCGAAGGCTCCGTCTAATCTTGATCATCCCTGTCTCTCTGACAAAGGCCTCCTTCAGTCTCCTCTCCTGGTCTATGGCCAAGCCACCTCAGGACCCGACACCATGCACAGAGTGTGACTCAGGTGACTGCACACACAGAGAGACGCGAACAACACATGCTGGTGTGGACGGAAAAACATCTCCCTTCAGCCGATCTGTAAGCAGCCTGGACTCAGATGAGCGGAGAGAGTTTTATCCGATCCGTCGGCCATCCTCCAATGAGAGAGCGACCTCTTATCATCCGGGGGACAATGCAGAGTCCCCAAATGCAGAATGAACCGTTTCAAAACACTCATTTCTGCCTATAGGAATTCAAATGTTAAATAACAATGCATCTTGAGGCCTTATGAGCGACAGGGTTGTGCAACAGTATCTGCATTCTGTTTATGTATTATGCAATTTATGTGGCCTGTGGCTCTCCTAGATTGGCACCTTGTGTACATGTGGGTTGTTTTTATTGCTTCTATTAATGGATCTTTAAGTGCAGCTAAAGTTGTCAGCGCCGGAGTCTAAGAAAAGATTCCCCAAGGTGACGATAAAGTATAATTTAATTGGCGTATACATAAACACACACAACCGCATATTCCAAAGAAAAACGGGAACATAAGAGCGTTCTCTTGTTCTCAGTTAATTCTTCTAACTGCCCCTTCTCCCCTCTTTAAAACCCCAATCCTTCCCAAAACTTGTTTATTAATAATGCTGGATAATGCCTGCTCTGGTGAAACCCTGCGAGGCATTCCTCCAAGGCTTGTTTTCACACTGGCCTACTTCTACCCGGCTCTCCCAGCCTGTGTGTGGGGGATCATTGTCCCTCGCTCCTCCACGGCGTTGCTTTCAGGGTCTTCTTTGAACCTGTAGCCAAGTGAAACCTTTTGATCCAACTGCTTCTCATTTGCCACAAGGGTCCGAAATTAACACCCGTCAGGCGCCAAACACAGGAAGATTATTCATCCAGCCAGTAAATGTTCGTAGACTACCAAGATAGTCATGTACTGACAAAATCCTGACAATGACTAATACATGTCAGTTAAGGACACCTCTGACTCCAGACTCAAAACAAAACATTTTTACTGAATGTATTTGGAGACGTTCCAAAACAAAAGTCCTGTATTTTTAATTGCTTTTTTTTTTTTTTTATCTTACTGGTTAGCCGTAATTTCCTTAAAATGTGTACCATGTACCCCTTCTTGAGTTGTATTCACGCTGGAATTGTTTAATTGTTGATTAATATATTACTGTGAAAATAATATGGCTTTACATTCAGCTTGTATTCAACATAATAGCATATCTCAATGAAATTAACTGAAACTAAAGAATATGTGACACAAAAAGGCCATTTATTTTTTTAGCTGGTCTAAAATATGCTTGGCCTGTGGCCGGGAATTCAAAAAGTTATTTTTTTTAGACACTGCTTAACACCCAGGAGCTTTGTAAACGTTAAAGTTAATCCCTGCAACTCTTATCTGTTTGGTCATTTATTTGGATTTGCTGCTGTTCTGGAGCAGATTTGCTGATTTTGCAAGTAAATCATTGGCCAGGCTTCTAAGAAAAGGAGCCCACCTATAACACTGTTGCCTGCAGGATGTTGCAGACATGTGTGTGCTTGTGCAGCACGTGCACGCAGACTCAGACTCTCTAGAAAGGGTGAGGCTGCAACTCTACACAAATATCTATCTCACCTGGTTGTCTTGGAAACAGCAGGCTTGGGCGAGGCAGCAGAGCTTGGCTTAGTGGGAGTTGCAGAGGCCGTCTTAGGAGCTGGAGGAGTGGAGGGAACAGGGGAGGAAACAGGAGAGGAGAGGAGACAAGGAGGGGAAACAGGTCAGGATAGGAAAGAGGAGAGAAGACAGGAGATGAGATGAAGAAAAAAGGAGAACAGAAAACGAGACAAGAGGGAAGGAGAGGAAATGGGACAAGTGTAGATAGAACGAGACAAAACAAGACAAGAGGGGAAAAAAGAGGAGAGAAGAGAGGAGACAAAGAGGAGAGAAGACAGGAGAGGAGAGGAATAATCAAAAAGGAGAAGAGAAAACAAGACAAGAGGGAAGGAGAGGAAATGGGACAAGTGTAGATGAAACGAGACAAAACAAGACAAGAGGAAAAAAGAGGGGAGGAGACAAATAAGAGAGGAGACAAGGAGAGGAAAAGTAAAGAAGCAAGTGAAGAACAACATTAGAACAGTATTATATAGTATACAAGACAGTAACATATATATCCCAGATATAGGTCATGTGACTAGGATCTAGGGCATATGTCTTTGTAGATTAGCAGCAGCCACTCGGCCATGTGTACGTGTGTGCTGAATCCATCTAGTGTGCATGCCATCGCATTACAGTGAAGGCTCCTCATTAGAGTGGAGCTGTGAAAACATTTCATGCTACGCTAACTGTGGATGCCCTCCCCCCCCCCCACACACACACACACACAGTCTACATTCGGAATTAGACTTTGAAACTTTTTGCTTTGCGATGACATTTTAAACCAACCTGGGGCCTTTTTAGCAGCAGCTGCAGTGCTGCTGGCGCTGGTTTTGACACCATTAGCCGTCTTCTTGGCTGCCGTTGTTCCGGTCATCGACTTGGCACCATTGGTGGCAGGAGAGGCCCCAGTGGCTTTCTTCTCACCCACTTTGCTCTTGGTGGCTGGGACCGTGGTTGTAGGTTTTTTGGAGAGAGCTGGGGTCGGGGTGCTCTTTTTGACCGAAGCAGCCGGAGGTGCGGTCTTCTTAGCCACTCCGTTGGTCTGGGGCTTAGACGTGCCGTTTGAGAGGCGGCTCTGGGCCGTGTTGGGCCGTGATGTGGTCTTTGTTGGACTGGCGGGGCCAGCTTTTGTCTTGGCCGTGGCCTTGTTGGTAGTCTTGGCTTTGGAGTCTCCCGAAGGCTCGTTACGAGGCTTTGGAGCGGGGGTTTCCTTGGTCTGCTCCGGCTGGGACTCCAGCTGTCCCGGCTCTCCTACGGGCTGCTGTGGCATCCCCTCCTCCGCTGGACTGGCTGCCTGGTTGGGCTCCTGTCCTCCCCCTGGTGCTGCCTCATTTACTAGGTCGGATTCCAACGTTTCCATTGGCCCCAGCGCTGCCGTGGTAACCCCATCCGGCTTCATCTCCCCTCGAGTGGTAGTGGTCCGTCTCTGCACGGCAGGGCTGACTTCAATCTCACAAGATGGCCACAGGTCTACAGGCGTTGTGGAGACTGCAGGATCTGGTCTGGAGAGAGACAGGATAACAGTTAGTCGGAAACAGCAAGACCAGACATGAAAAGCAGTTTCTGTCTCTCCTATCAGTGAACAAGGCACCAGGAATGTTGGGAACCTTAGGAATCAGATGCAGTGATGGCTTGTATCTTCTTACAGCATCAGCAACACACACACAAATCTTGATTTATAGAAGCAAACAAGCCGGCAAACTGACTGTGGAACAGAAAGAAATTGAAAAGGATGTGCCATTTAACTGTGTAGAGAGAGAGAGAGAGAGAGAGAGAGAGAGAGAGAGAGAGAGAGAGAGAGAGAGAGAGAGAGAGAGAGAGAGAAGTGAAGCCTATCTAGGACAATGAAACACACAGAGGAAGACATTCAGGCTAGATCAACACATTTCATGTTGTATTTTATGTCTCAGGGACCACAGAAGACGGGGCAGAGGAGGACATGTCTACTGCAGAGAAACAACACATTCTACAAATAGCCTTCATTCATTTCAATGCCAACCGCAGTGCAGTGGCCAATGGTCCCTTCTGTGATACTGAAAAGCTCAGTGACACACTTGGCCAGCGTAGCTGCTACTGGTTGGCTTTTTTCTTGGTACAAAATGGCATCCGAGTCACTAGTGTGGAAGACTAGCTTTCTGGGATAGTACACTTAAGAGAGCGCAGGAAGCCTAAGCACGCACACGCACAGTCTCTCTCTCACACACACACACACACAGTCACACACAGTCTCTCTCACACACCCACAAACACACAGTCTCTCTCACACACACACAGTCACACACAGTCTCTCTCACACACACAGTCACACACAGTCTCTCTCACACACCCACAAACACACAGTCTCTCTCACACACACAGTCACACACAGTCTCTCTCACACACACAGTCACACACAGTCTCTCTCACACACACAGTCACACACAATCTCTCTCACACACACACACACACACACACACACACACACACACACACACACACACACACACCACCACCACACACACACCACACACACACACACACACACACACACACACCCACACACACACACCACACACACACACACACACACACACACACACACACACACACACACACACACACACACACACACACACACACACACACACACACACACACACACACACGTATGTGTCGCCTGTAATATCGTTAGGACACGCAGCTTTTTAATCTGCACGTAGGATACAAAAAGCCAAGAAATCCTGCTTCACACTACTAGGCTAACACGGTCATAAAAAGAAAAGTAGGGTGAAGTGAGAAAAAAGACTTGGACGTATTTGCTAAGTGGGTCAAGGCGTGCACAATAAACCCAAAGATAGGCAGACAGTTTGACTCATGGGCCGCAAACAGAGCAGTCAGAGACGTGAGCAACTGAGGACAAGAAGGGGGACGTGAAGCATATGAGGCCCGATAAAGGGCAACCAAGTGTAATACAAGCTGTCGTACACTGTCTGCGTCAAAACTAGACAACTGTGTCTATTTATTATTGTTTCCTCGGCTACTTGCAAATGGAAGGAGGAGAGGAAATGCATTGGTTTTTACACGTTTGGGAGAAGCAGAGGGAGGTAGTGGGGGAGAATGGGCTGGGGGGGAGTAGCAGGATACTGGGTTGTCAAAGTTTACAAACAGAGCAAGGAGCCGGCTGTGCAGGAGGCCAAGCGGGGAAATAAACTCGGAGGCAACACAGAGGCCAGCCCAGAGGAAGAGGCTTGGCCCGCGGAGCATGGGAACAGACCGAGGAGTTGGGACACAACGAGAAAAAAACAAGACGTAAAATGAGCTCACTATTGGCTGATCTCTGCTGGTCCCACTGTGAAACCCAGACAACACTAGTCATCCTAGTTTCCACTGACCTAAAACGTGCACACGCTCACTGTCCTATTTCTGGAACAGGACAGGCATCGTCTTTATGCCGCAAGCTTCCTGGAAACCATTCCCGCACACTCCTCGTCTTTCTTTTCCCCCCTCTTCCGTCATCCTTTACTCATCTTCTGAACTAAATCTCACATGTCAAAAAGGTCTTCTTTCATTCTCCAACGATGCTCCCTTTCCTCCAAACATTCCCCCCCCTTCGATTTCTTTCCTCCTCCTCCTCCCCCACCACCACCACCACCACCACCACCGCTCTCCTCCATCCCTCTGTTCTCTGTTTGCCTTCGCACAGATGGCCGGAGCAGCTGAGCAGGGCCAGAGGGGGAGAAACTGAGAATAAAAAATAAAAAAAGAAAGAAGGTCCATGTATCCCAAACAACACATAACAACAACAGATACCCAGAGCTAGCTAGTGCAACAGGCCGCCACCCGAAACAAGCAAAGAGGCCGAGAGGGAGACGACGGGTAGCAACGAGAATGATGCATGCCGCACCCTTCCGTCACGGGGGGGGGGGGGTTAAAATGCCAGTGAGGCCTTTAAAATGTGGACAGTTGGCTTAATTATGTTACTACCCACAACCAGTCACAGCTTTCAGGACAGAGGGTGGACACAGAAACAGTAAACGGTAAGATGGAGATGTGTTTCAGTCACAACCTTTTGCAGCCGTTCCACTAAACTATCAGACACATAATGCAGTTTTCTTAATAACAGCAGATTTATCACTCTAAATATTTAATAACGTTTGAAAGAATGGGTCCCTGATTTCCAAAAGAGAGAGAGAGAGAGACATAAAGCAGCTTCTCATTACTACAACTGTCGCTAGCAGATTCTATCAGCTGCTAATGTTAATTAGTTTGTTTTAATTGCCTCCAGCTAACTTTTTAATGTGTTTAGCCTACTCATTTTATAAATGAGAACGCTGTAAAAAAAAAAAAAAGGTTTCACGCTAAAAGACCACAGCTTCAAGTGAGCATCCTCACCTGCCGATGATCCATTGCAGCATTGTTCTAGTTAGTTCAATTCAATTTAATTTATGTAGCGCCAAGTAACAGTTATCTCATTGAGCTTTTCATAAAAGGAGCAGGTCTACACCGAGCTCTGGGATGTTATTTACAGAACACCCAACAATTAGTAAGTCCTGGTGTTAAAGTATGATAAGCAGCAATGTCATTTTGTTCAAGCCTAACCTTGTTTAGCCAGGTTTTCAGGATGAGGACTCACCAACAGCAACTACTTCACATTCAGGACAATACACTTAGCGCCACATGTGTTGTCTAAGCAGGGTTCAAAAAAGGCCATCATGATTATTAAAAAAAATAAAATAAATTGCCATCTCAATTCACCCCGTTCACAATTAAATTTTGAAATAACGGATATTTTTTAAATGACTTTGATTCTCATTTAATTTTACCAGCTGACTGCATCCCAACTGTTTTAATCATAGACTGTATAAAATAGGTTTTAGCGCTCTCCCTTCTCTTCATTGAGGCCTCTGTTTTTACAGCTGATGCTCAATGTGCTGTAGGCGCTAAAAAAAAAAAATAAATAAATAAAAATCAGTTTGGTACTGCCAATTTGTTTTGTTTTTTCATGGTTCATGTGTGCAATATACATTCAACTTCATTAGAAAAACTAATTGTGGCAGAGAATCGTGATTTTAATTCTTAGGTAAAAAAAATAAAAAATAAAAAATAATCGTGATTGCCATTTTTCCCCCGAGGCGTGCAGGCCTAGTACCCGGTGTGTAGATTAATGCACGTAAGCATACGTTGTCTATGCAGGGTTCAAAATCAACTTTTCTGTCCACCAGCCACATGGCTATTAAATGTTTTACTGGCCATTCAATAGATTAACATGGGGGGGGGGGGCAAACCTCGCAGCCAATGGGATGTTTAACCAGCATTTGACTGGTAAAATGGTGCAAACTTTGAACACTGTGTCTAAGTTTGCTTAAATGGTAAGTGGAACTTTTATGTAGATCTCTGACGTTATCACACGTTAAACTCACTCACTTGATACCCCAAAATCTCTAATACAAGCACACCACCGGATAGCAATCAACACTGTGACCGACTTCGCCCTCGGAGGGAACCAGGAAATAGACTGACTCCGTCCAATCACGGTTCCCTCCTCTATTTCAGACTCTGGGGTTCTGTAGTAGACTAAATCATCTGGCCAGGCTGTTCATTTCACTGCAGAGAGACAGTAAGAGACAAGGCGATGAATCCTAAATGCATGGCTGCAGCCAGAGGAACATTTCTCTTTCTCTTGCACTTGTGTCTGGCTCTAGTGCTCACTCAGCCGGCCTGACGTCATCAGGACCATCAGTCAGCGTTCAGGCTAGCAACCAGGGCCGGAACGGACTTCAAGAACATGCTTTTTTTTTTTTTTTACTATCCACTCTCCACAGAAACTGGAGGTTGGGGAGGGGCTGATTTATCAGGACACTTTACTATTTCAGCTGCCAGATAAACAGAAATGGAAGTTTAAAAATTCAGTTAGTCTGCTGCCAAAGTGAATTTCCCCACAAAGAAAGTCACTCCCGATGACCATGTACACCCATTTTCTTCCTCACCAATTTCCTACTTTAAACATTGCTGCATCAGTAATTGTTACCACCATACAGAAAACTGAACTAATTTAAAAGTTATAAAGTGTATTTTTACATTTGTAAGGCTTTAGATTGCATTGTTTACTCTGCAACAGCTTGAGTTTCATCCCTAATACTGTGGTACTCCCAACTGACGCATTTAACCCATTTAAGCTATTACAGGTTTACGTTAAACCTAATTAGATTGAACAGTTACTCCCTTGCAAATGGACCGAGGGAGCTGCTGTTACAAGGTAAAGACATGTGGTGAGAGATACAATTCAGCCTAAATGTTTGCTTAAATGTAAATGGACTGTTCTTATATTGCACTTTTCTAGTCTCAACATCTACTCAAAGCTCTTTTACATAATACAGGAACCGTTCACGAGCATTCACACACGGTGGCCGAGGCTACCGTACAAGGTGCCACCTGCTCAGATACACACTCACACATTTACACACGTCATCAGATACACACTCACACGCATTTACACACCAATGGCGCAGCATCGGGGGCAACTCGTGGTTCACTGTCTTGCCCAAGGACACTTCGACATGGGACCGCAGGGCCAGGGATCGAATCTTCCAATTGGCAGGCGACCGCTCTACCACTGAGCCAGAGCCACCCCTGGTAGTCTATGTCGACGCCGTTCCACGTCTGAGATTGCTCCGTTGTTCTGGCATTTTAAACTCTGGTGGATCTATGAGGACCATCTGCTCCTCAGACAGCTAGCTAGACTATCTGCCTAGAACAACTAGACTAAAACAACCTTTGTACACATGTTCCACCAAAACCAGGTCCTTCCCCGAGGCTATTTAGCAGAGGCGCCATGGCTCCGTCCGGCGCTTAGCGCCGCCTCAAGACGATTGTGATTGGTTTAAAGAAATTCCAATAAACCAGGACACATTTATCTCATATCTCTGAATGCGGTGTGGACTAGCCAGACCCTCCTCCGCAGCGCTGTGGAGGAAGGTCTGCCAACGCAAGACTACTTAAATGGTAACGTTTCTGAACACTGTACAGCTGAACCATGTGAACAGATGATCACAAAAGTTACATTTGCAAGTTCCTCAGTAATCGTTTTAATCCACTTATTAATGGATTTTGCAGACAAATCCACATTTTTTTCCCCTACCGCCTGCTTCACATTCATACAATTACACACATCTGCATTCATACAGTTAGACACATGCACCGTAGCGCTTTGTGGGACAACTCTAGTTTCATCCAATAACGACTAAGCCGCAATAATGTTTTGCTGGGTCATCCCCACCTCAACTACAGCTGCTGATGGGGGATTTAACGCACTCAAGGGAGGTTACAATGGGATAGCATTACCATATGTTACATTAGACAATGCTACACTGGGGTTACATTAATCTAGGGCTGCACAATATATCTTTTTTTTATCATCATAGCAATTTCAACTTGTGCGATTAACACATGGCAAAAGGTTGCAACATATCGCGATGGACACTCAAGAAACTATCAGGAGAAAACTGCACTTTAAAATGTAACCGTCATCCTTTTTTAGGTTGCCTTTTGTAAACAATTCAACATGCAATTTGTTGATTAAAAGAAAGAAAAATGCTTTCCTTCCATTGGTTTTGCAGCAGAAAGTGGGTGGGGGTCCATGCCGTTTCAACTGAAGTCTACAATATCGATATTGTGATATGAGACTAGATATTTTAGATTTTGGATATCATAATATCGTGATATGACACAAATGTCTTTTCCTGGTTTTATAGGTTGCATTACAGTAAAGTGAAGTCATTTTCTGAACTCACCAGACTGTTGTAGCTGTTCTTTCCATTTGCCTTTTCCCCACTTAGACATCACGTCCACATTACTGATGATTATTTATCTAAAATCTAAGTGTGAAGATATTTCGGTAAAGCACCAATTGTCAACCCTAGATTATCGCCGCAATATCGATGTCAAGGTATTTGGTCGAGATATCCGATTTTCTACCTATTGCCCGGCCCTATATCCAAATCTCTTAAAGCTTAGCTTGTCTTCCAAGAATCAAGGGGAAAAACCCAGATTGGCTCCCGGAAATCCTATAACCATTTTTGGTCCCGCCAAGGCTGAAAGGCTGAAAGGACACACAAGCTGGCATTTGCAACCCATGAGAGACACAAGGGCTTGTCAGTTCGTGCACACTGATTCCAAACAGATGGCTTTGTCAGCTACATTAGGTCCATTTCAAAACACTCAGGCACAGTGTGTGCACGGCGTGAAATGTTTAGAGCATTAAATTGCCTAATCTGAAGAGAATTGCTGGTCAAGCAACATCAGACCCATCGGCCGGTCAGCTGTCCCACTGTGGCCCAAGCAACCAAAACACACAAAAGGATCTGTAGGAGAAGAACTACTTCAACAGGCTGCAGTCCTCCCATTTAAAAACAATAGCTGGAGATAGAACAGAGTAGCGTGGAAGTGGAGTGGGAGTCTGGCGCCGGTGTCTCCTCGGTCTGCCAGATCTGTTTCTCTACATTTTTGAATGTAGTTGACTTTGCAAAAATGTGTTTGTTGGCCTTCACAAATGTGTCTCCGAGTAGTGTGGTTGCAGCTTCCAAGCAGCGACCCACTCCAAATTCCCTGCAATCCTGAATGATGAGCTACACAGTAACTGAGAACAATGAGAGACACACACACACACACACACACAAAGTCTCTCTCTCTCTCTCTCACACACCCAAACACACAGTCTCTCTCACACACACACAGTCACACACAGTCTCTCTCACACACACAGTCACACAGTCTCTCACACACACCCAAACACACAGTCTCTCTCACACACACACAGTCACACAGTCTCTCTCACACACAGTCACACACAGTCTCTCTCACACACACACACAGTCTCTCACACACACACACACACACACACAGTCACACACAGTCTCTCTTACACACACACACACAGTCTCTCTCACACACACAGTCACACACAGTCTCTCTCACACACACAGTCACACACAGTCTCTCTCACACACACAGTCACACACAGTCTCTCTCACACACACACAGTCACACAAAGTCTCTCTCACACACACACACAGTCTCTCTCACACACACACACAGTCACACAAAGTCTCACACACACACACACCACCACACACACACACACACACACACACACACACACAACACACACACACACACACACACACACACACACACACACACACCACACACACACACACACACAACACACACACACACACACACACACACACACACACACACACACACACACACACCACACAACACACACACACACACACACCAGTCTCTCTCACACACACACACACGTTTGTACTGGGTTTAATGCTGTTCTTTCTCATATTCCATTACTTGACATTTTAATGTTATCTCATTCAGGGTGCCCTTTTGTGTTTTTACATCATGTTTATTAAAAGGATTTTGTGTTGCATTGCTTTAAAGGGTAATGCTGTTTTTGTCAGCTGTTGTTGTTATGTTAATTACACTTAAAAGGCCTCAGGCAGTTAGCTAATGATGGGCAAGCCAGCTCTGCAAGGTGAGATCATCCTCCGAGGCATCATCCCTTCCTAATACCCACACTGGGACACACGCAAAGTGTGTTTGTGTGTGTGTTTATCCCTGACACACAACAGTGTTCGAGCCTTCACTGTCAATAACTGGAAGGCATCCAGCTCCGCTGAGGAATCTAAGCTTTTCTTACTGTCTAGACATTAAAATGCTATACTTGAATAATCAGGTCATCAGCATATTTAAAAACAGAAAACTGCTACTTTGACCCAATTTTTGCACAAAGTACAATCTACCAGTGTGTGTGTGTGTGTGTAGGTCTAAACATGCCCATTTATAATACAGCAGGAGCTTACATTTAAAGAACTTCGAACAGGAAAATATCCCATTTCTGAATCTTAAAAACAATTAAACAAAGAGTTTCATTATGCACATTAAAATTAAGAAGCCGCAGCTCGGGTTACTGAGCTAAATGTGAAGTCAGGGCTATGCAATTAATCAAAATGTTCGTCGCAATTTCGATTTTGGTCACAAAAACAATGTAATAAAAAAAGAAATGTGGCACATTACGTTTTGCAAATTACTCTTATTTTGTCTGGAGTTCTTAACGACGCGCAAACTTTCGCCTCCTACCGAAGGCTAAACTCACTCAGCCAACATTTAAACATATTTTTGATATTATTTATTTTAAGGGGAATTAAAAAAAAAAAAAAAATCACAGTGGGAAATTTCACAGTTCAAGGTATTTTTCCCTGTTGGTCCATTTAACCGTTTTCCAAAAGTCAACGAGTAATCGTGTGAAATAATCGTGATTTCAAAGTCATTGTGATGAATTTGCTCTCTGGGTCACATGTCCTGTCGGTGAGAAACAAGAGACTCTTTACCTTCTCTACACGGAAGCCGAAATCAAAGTGCACCTGCTCGTTTGTTCACCTTCAGCAAACCAATTCAATTTCAATTCAATTTAAATAGCGCTAAATCCCAACCACAGTTATCTCGTTGCGCTTTTCATAGCGCAAGACTCGGGGAAAGGGAAGAAGTCGAGTTTGTAACATGCATTAATGGGATGAAGTTGCATACAGCTGGAGAGAAGGAGGAAGAGAGGTGCTCAGTGCATCATGGGAAGTCCCCCAGCAGTCGAGGCCTAAAGCGGCGTAACTAAGGGATGGTTCAGGACTCTCCTGAGCCAGCCCTAACTATAGGCTTCATCAAAGAGGAAAGCCTACTCTTACATGTGGACACGGTGTCTGCCTCCTGGACCCAAACTGGAACCAGGTTCCACAGGAGAGGAGCCTGATAACTGAACGCTCTGGCTCCCTGGACCCAAACTGGAACCAGGTTCCACAGGAGAGGAGCCTGATAGCTGAACGCTCTGGCTCCCTGGACCCAGACTGGAACCAGGTTCCACAGGAGAGGAGCCTGATAGCTGAACGCTCTGGCTCCCTGGACCCAAACTGGAACCTGGTTCCACAGGAGAGGAGCCTGATAGCTGAACGCTCTGGCTCCCTGGACCCAGACTGGAACCAGGTTCCACAGGAGAGGAACCTGATAGCTGAACGCTCTGGCTCCCTGGGCCCAGACTGGAACCAGGTTCCACAGGAGAAGAGCCTGATAGCTGAACGCTCTGGCTCCCTGGACCCAGACTGGAACCAGGTTCCACAGGAGAGGAGCCTGATAACTGAACGCTCTGGCTCCCTGGGCCCAAACTGGACCCTGGTTCCACAGGAGATGAGCCTGATTACTGAACGCTCTGGCTCCCTGGACCCAAACTGGAACCTGGTTCCACAGGAGAGGAGCCTGATAACTGAACGCTCTGGCTCCCTGGACCCAAACTGGAACCAGGTTCCACAGGAGAGGAGCCTGATAGCTCTGGCTCCCATTCTACTTTTAGAGACACGAGGAACCACAAGTAACCCTGCATTCTGGGAGCGCTCTGGTGGGGTTGTAAGGTACTATGAGCTCTTTAGGATAAGATGGTGCCTGACCATGAAGAGCTTTGTAGGTGAGAAGAAGGATTTTAAATTCTATTCTGGATTTTACAGGAAGCCAATGCAGAGAAGCCACCAACGGCCTGAAGCCATGCAGGAATCACTGTGGTAGAAAAGTCGACTGTGCTTTCACAGAGCACAACGGTGTACACACCGACGAGTGCATTCTGTGAGCCTTTTTCTATCCTCGGGGCCTACTCTAAATAGCAGTCAAAGAGAGGGATTGTGGGGGAAGGAGGCAGCGGGGGCGGGGCGGCAGAGACGGTAGAAAAGATGCAAAAAGAAAGTGAGCTTTTGTGGCCGATGTAGCACTCCACTGGTGCTGCAACGGACCGGTACAAGCCAGATAGAATCATCCGAGACATAACCAACGTCTCCGTAGGACAATAGAGCGTCCGAGCAGAGACGTCAGTGGCGGCGAGGCTTTTGGTTTTTAAGGCTTTGTTTTAAGGAGCCGTCATTGGCCTCTGACCCTGTAATTGACTTGCTTTTATCTCTACAGGCAGCAAACCCACGTGACTGCGCTGTGGGGGGTTGCTCTTTGACACCGCTAACGAACCATCCTCTGGTCTCCGACACGGCCGGAGGGGGGGGGGGGGGGGGGGGGGGGCGTTTAACGGACATCCACACGGAAACGTTTTTTGGTGCAAACGCACACGTTTTGCATTGGTTTTTGGACCGATCGTCCAAACGAATCCTGTAAAACGCACTTTTTTTGTAACCTGGTCCCAGGGTGAAAAAAATTTGAAAACGCCACCCTTGTGTCTCCAATTGGACGGCGAAGCCGCATACTTATGTATCGATGATGTCGTTGCCACAACCCTCGACCTTTGGCCTTCGACCTATTATCCCGCAACGACATCTCATAACAACAACAACAAAAACAACAATGGCGGACTATGTGCTTGTGTTCCTGCTGGAGAAGATATTGAGCCTATTAGGGTTACTGGGACAGACTATTCTGTCTGTTTGTATACAGCGTGCAAGCTTTAAGCTCCGCCTCCTCTTCTGTTTGTTGGTGAATTTCTGCAGCAGAACCAGCGCCACCTATGGGCCGGAGTAGCGTATTAAGTCATTTACAAATGGATCCATTTGGGGCGCCCAGATAGAGGTTTACTCCTGGACGCAGAGGGCCCGGGTTGGACTCCGACCTGCAGCCCTTTGCTGCATGTCACCCCCCCCCCCCCCCTTCTCTCTACCCTTGTGTGTGTGTTCAGCTGTCAAAAATAAAGGCCGAAAATGCCCAAAAAATAATCTTAAAAAAAGACAAATGGATCCTTTTGGACGCAAATATTCATGAACAAATGCCAGGGAAGACGGGGAAAAAGACGTGGACGTGGCCCTTTAAAGCACATCTCATGGTTAGAGCTGCAACAGTTAATCATTTCATTGTTTAGTGGTCAACTGGTAAATTAACAGACAACTAATTTGATAATCAATTAATCGGCTTGAGTCGTTTTTATGGAAAGATTAGATTATTAGATTGTTAAATATGAATATTATCTAGTTTAATATCTAGTCTATATCTACTATAATATCTAGTTTCTTCTCTCCTCTGTGACAGTAGGCTGAATATATTTGAGTTGTGGACAAAACGAGACATTGAAGACGTCGTCTTGGGCTTTTTTGGGGAAACACCGATCCACATTTTTCTCCATTTACCTTAAAACTTATATATTGCTTTATCAACAAAAGACGACAAAGTCCAGCCACCTGTGATTGGTTAAACGTTGTTTCCTTTGCTGACTGATATGATCCAATTTATATAAAACAATCAAACCCTAAGAGAGTAAAATGTGATTTTTGTCGTGCTTTTCACAATAAAATTCCTCTCATAATGTCTGTGTAATACAGTTATTATCCTAGATTGGAGAACAATCATCAAGAGCATGATTATGTTTCTTTTTGACTTATCCATATCTATATATTGGACATCAGTCTGACCTTTTAGTTCTTCCTCTTGTTATCGTGTAGACGGCTCCAACCTTCGAGACGCACAACTCTGCAAGATTTAGCACTGCTTCAATAATTTACTGCTCTCTGGATCACGGCACCGCTGCACATGGGCGAGGGGGCTGATGCAAGCGGCCTCAGATCTGACGCAGTTTTACTTGTGACTGAGACAAAAAGGACTGAATGGTGTGTGTGTGTGTGTGTGTGTGTGTGTGTGTGTGTGTGTGTGTGTGTGTGTGTTCAAGACGCCACATGCTGGCATGAGGCCTGACCGTACGTACACACCGCCACCGACTTGAGCTGCGTAAAAGCTCTGGCCGCCCCGCCAAGGACGCTTGTCAAAAAGTACGGGGACGCTTAGCGACGCGTTGGCCGCTCTGACGTGGCGGCGATCTCTGTTCGACCGGGAGAAGCTCACGTAGCCACGGCCAATACACTGACACTAGAAACCTTTATACATTACATATATAATGTAATACACTGACACTAGAAACCTTTATACATTACATATATAATGTAATACACTGACACTAGAAACCTTTATACATTACATATATAATGTAATACACTGACACTAGAAACCTTTATACATTACATATATAATGACAGAAGTTGTATTAATTGGTCGCAACGGAGTCTGTTAGCAGTTAGCTCGCTCGTTAGCCGCTGAGATGTAGCGGCGTGCAGGCAGAGCGAGCAGCCGCCGGACTGATCTAGTGACCCAGACTAACCTAGTGATCCAGACTAACCTAGTGATCCAGACTAACCTAGTGACCCAGACTAACCTAGTAATCCAGACTAACCTACTGACCCAGACTAACCTAGGGACCCAGACTAACCTAGTGACCCAGACTAACCTAGTGTTCCAGACTAACCTAGTGACCCAGACTAACCTAGTGTTCCAGACTAACCTAGTGACCCAGACTAACCTAGGGACCCAGACTAACCTAGGGACCCAGACTAACCTAGGGACCCAGACTAACCTAGTGACCCAGACTAACCTAGTGACCCAGACTAACCTAGGGACCCAGACTAACCTAGTGACCCAGACTAACCTAGGGACCCAGACTAACCTAGTGACCCGTGCCGGACTTCACTGTGAGCGGATGTGACCGGCAGGTAGCGTTAACTTGTGCCTATGTACAAACAACGTTATATTATAAACGAAAGGTAACCCAGCAACGGCGATTATGAGCTTGTCCTCAGAATTGATGTTTTGGTAGGAACCAAAGTTCACATCGTATGTTTCTCCGGGACCAGCCAGCGTGAAGGACGTCTATATTCCGATTGGCGGCTGGCGTTAGCCACTGCACCGCGTCATAGCTCATTACCATAAAGTTGAAAAATTTCAACTTTCTGATTGACGCTCAAAACGCGACGCCGACAGATTTGCCGCTTGTTGCCGCTGAGAGAAGCTTCCATTGAAAATGACTTCCGGTAACTTTAGACGCTCAAGTCGGTGGCGGTGTGAACGTACGGTAAGACTATTTAGTCTGAGCAGAAATAGTACGTTTTTAAATTTCGTTTTAAGGAGCAGAACAGTCAGCAACTAAAGATTAGGCCTGTTTCATTGTGGATTTATCCTTCAATTATTTTCTTGATTATTAGTTAGATTATAAGATGGATTAGTTGTTTGGTCTCTAAAATGTCAGAAAATGGTTCTTAAAGTGCCCATATTAAGAAAATAAAAATCTATTTTTCTGGGATTTGGGGGTTATTTTGTGTCTCTGGTGCTTCCACACACACACACACACTTTGAGAAAAAAAACACCCATGCTGTTTTGAGTGAGATCCGGTTTCTGAATGTCCTCGGATCTGGTTTCTGAATGTCCTCGGATCTGGTTTCTGAATGTCCTCTGATCCGGTTTCTGAATGTCCTCTGTCTTCAGTCTCCGGGTGAGATGTCCAACATCTGCACGGCTTTCTACGTCCCTAGAGACGAGGTGGCTAACTGTAGCATGCTAGCTCGTTCAATGGCAAAACACTGCTCCAACAGCCACTAGTTGACCATAATCTCCAAAAGAACTACTTCCTGTCCCTGTTCTACTTCCTGTCCCTGTTCTGCTTCCTGTCCCTGTTGTGTCCCTGGCCTAGAAGAAGTCTCCCAGCTGATCCTGCTTTGGACTGACCAAAGCTGGAGAAAGAGTTATCAGCTGATGGATCTTACCGAGCTACTGAGCATGTGCAGCTCCCAACAAAGATAGGATAGTAGGGAGATGTCTCACTCTGGAGATAAAACAGAGACCTGAACACACAGGGTGGAAACAGGATCTGCAGCAATGTGCAGTACAACAACATTATGGTTTTTGAAAATTAAGCAATGTAAAACTATTCTGGTACAACCTCAAAATACAATTATGAACCTGGACATGAGCATTATATCAGCACTTTAAATATCTTGTTTTGTCCACAACTCAAACATATTCAGTTAACTGTCACAGAGGAGATAAGAAACCAGTTTCTTCAATGTGAATGCCAAAAAGAAAGATTTAACGTTGTAAGTTGATGGGTTAGCACCCACTGATATGACGTGTCAGAAATACAACACTGTTACAGAATCAGCAACTAAAAAAGGTGGGAGTAAGACCAGCATAACATTACTCCTAAAAGGTGTGGAGGAAGATGAGTGCTACAGGGGCTGTCAGACAGACAGACAGACAGACAGACATCTTTACGCCTCAGAGAACTGGATCAAAAGTAAAAGGTATGCAGCTAAGACGCCACACTGATGAATGTTTAATTTACTCTCAGCCGAATCTTGGCAGAACACCAGCGAAGACTAACAGCTGCAACAGCCACCATCAGTCACAGACACACACGGTCTGAACAGGTAGAGCACAAGAAAATAAGAGTTATCTCCACAGCCGATGAAGCCATTTGTATTAAGACTGTGCTCTGTCAAATAAACTTAATGGCTATAAAGTAAGCCTTCTCTTTAAGGACTCTGTGTTGAGAAGTTACGTAACAGCAGTCCAGGATTACAGCAAAATCAATCAATCTCTCTCTCTCTCTCTCTCTCTCTCTCTCTCTCTCTCTCTCAGAAATGCTGTGAGTTAGTTTTGTGTCGTGTGGGAGTCGGATGAAGGGTGCTGAGGGTACATGACACCCAGATGAATCCAGCTGGGGCTTACCGGCGCTGCCTCGATGCTAATCACAGCTCACACATTCCCCAAACACTCCCGACCTGAGGTCAGGATCCCGCCTCTGTCCTGCACACAAATAAACTCCAAACAAAGCCCGCGGCTCTGCAGGGCGTTCCCCCGAGACTGTGGGAGGGATGAGGGAGCAGGGGGGGGAGAGAGGATGAGGGGAGGGAGGGAGCAACCAAGAGACACAACAAAGTAGGTTTCCATCGAAATGTTGAACAAAGCTGTGAGCAAATGTCAAAACATTGGGCCAATTATGCAACCAAGTGTCCTTTTTTTACATCAGGATGGACAGTGATTTATGATATTTACAGACCAAAGTTGTGTATGCATCTTCACTAGTGTATTAAAAGCCCTGTGATTTACTACAGTGTTGTATTCTAACGTCTTGTTAGGAGAATATTAACTGAAACAAAACATCCCTTCAGGCGTTACACAGCCCTGTTGACCTTCACCAATATTATAGGACACCTGCATGAAGCCTTAGAGGCACTGAAGCCCTCGCTGCTGCTCTTTGATTGCTAGCAGCGTGTGCTGATAATTAAAGGTAACGCAGATCAATATTTCATCTACTCAGATCTTCTTTCATCTGCACCACGGCCGCCGGACAGCATTTTTCTGACATTTCCAATCAGATGGATGGAAACTTACTTCGGTATGAAGACAAATACATAAATCTGGGAAGAGAAATGTGGCGTTTAGTTATCCAGACCTACCTCTTGCACACAGCGGGGCCACAACAAATACACCTGAATGTCAGGTGAACTCCTTAAAAAAAAGGTGTATAGACCAGTCATTCCTGTCAATTGACTTCCAGTGAGTCAATGAGCTGCTGGGATGCTCAATAAGACAAACTGAGGCAGAGCAAAGGACCCGCTGGGGGGGAAAACAAGCCTTTTTTCTTCTTACTCTTACTTGGCTGCTGGCACGTAAGAGCGACAGATTGTGCGACAGACACCTGGATCACAGAAACATGTGACCAGAAAGGCTGGCACTAATCCTGAGGACTCTTTACAGCGTCACACTTAAGAAGTGAAAACTTACAGGACAGGATTACAGGACTATTACAAAATACACCTCTTTGTTACTTACATTCTCTCACTGTAACAAGACAACAAATCAGCAAAAGGGCGAGTACGACTGCCGCAAAAATTGGCAGCAATGCCAATTCGGTCACAGTTTCGGGCTGTGCATTGTGTTCACACCACCCCCCTTCCTTCCTACAAACACCAAACAAGCTGATGCACACAAAACACACATACAAACACTCAAAACGCTGTCCTTCCCATGGTGCACCCTGGCGCGGAGAAAATCGGCCCCCTGGTGACAGGCAGATTAACACATGACAGAGCTTGTTAACCCTGGACAAAGGGAGATGCTAATCTTGTACAGTCAGCCTTGTCCTAAAACAGTACACATTACACAGCTACAGGGGGAGAGAGAGAGAGAGAGAGAGAGAAAGAGAGAGAGAGAGCCCAAGAAAGACAAGAAAGAACAAGGGGACACGCAGCAGTAGCAGAGGCCTCAGTATGTCCCAGAAACGAGACAATACCATGTGGGAGGCAGGGCGAGAGGGGTCCATCAGCCCCAAAACAGAGACGCCAGACTACAAACAACGGCGAGGGCCCTGCTGCAGCCTGGCTGCGCTCCACCGCCTGCAGGGACGCCAGCAGGGCGGCGCAGGGCTCTACTGGGTGGATATTGATTGCAGAAGAGAAAGTGGGGAGCCAGGCTAGCAGATCCACAGATGAGAAGGAAGAGAGACAGAGAGGAGGAAGTGCATTAGTACGACAGGTTCCTCTAATGCTGTTAGCTCTCTCCCCTGGGAGATGAGAGAGATAGGAGTGACAATAAAGGGGATAAAGGCAGGGGGGGGGCAGAGAGAGTGGGCGAGCATTAATCAGCAAGTCAGGGGACCCAACAGAGAAACTAAGGCTAATTTGTAACTTGAAGAGCTCCTGGATCATCTCCATGATGCGCCGTCTGTGCACAAACAAGCTCCTCTTTGGGGGTAAATGAGATCAGGCCGGCCCCCGGACCAGCTGGTGGCTTGGATCAATGACACCAGAAAGAGCAGATATAGAGATGGAGGAGGAGGACAGACCGGGCCGAGACATCTGGACAGGATGGCAGAAAACACACCCGAGAGGCTTTGGCGTTCTCTCGAGATTTTGCCCGGGGTAACGGGACACACTCGCGCAAAAGGACAAGTGGAATGAGCGTGTCCATAAGAGGATTATGTCCTCCTGTTTGAAGTGGAACGAGGCCCGTTCCCGGTGGAATCTGATCCTTCGCGGGACAGCAGACAGGACGGATGGTTGACCAGATCAGCACCGACTTACTAAAGCTTTCGAAGAACAAACCAGAACCAGAAGACAGACCTAGGGACCTGTGGTTCATGCAGAGGTTTTAGGGGCCCTTCCTCAAGAAAATGTTCCGGTTTTTAAATTAAAGAAAATGCAATTACACATCATTTTTTACCATTATTATTATTGCCATATCGGTTTCTTAAATGTTGTAAAAGCTGGAGCAGATCATAAATAAATTAACATAAAAATCAAAACCCTGACCCCTCTTAGGATTTCCATGTTTAAACCCCCCCCCCCCAAAAACACTTGCTGGAGAAACTGTGGTAGGGTGGGAGACCATACCCACATATTCTGGGACTGTCCAGTGATACAGACATACTGGAAAGACATTAAAGAGGAAGTGGACAAAATCTTCAAGATGGATTTCCCCTTGAACCAATTTGGTTTCCTTATTGGAGATAATACCTGAAGACTTGCTCTCTAAGGACCAAAGCTACATATCTTGTTAATGACCGCAAGAAAAATGATTACTATTAATTGGATGAGGCCTGGCCCCTCCCCCTACAGTAGCCCAGTGGAAACAAAAAATTAAACAGGTCCACACAATGTAAAATATGACTATTTTAAAGCTGAAGGTACCTGTGTTTGTGAGAAGATGGACTCCTGTCACTCTAGGCCTTGATTTAGAATAATTTAAACATACTGATGTGCAACGGTGTATTTATCCTGCATCTATGTAGTCAATATGGTTGTTGAACGAAGCTCAACACAGGGTGACCCTTTTATTTATTTATTTATTTTGTTGATTAGAAAGGAAAAAAAAAAAGTTTAAGTGTACTGTATTGTGTTGTGTTGCTAAAATTGCCTGTAATGTTCAATTTGGGCAATAGAGTAAAAAAAAAAAAAAAACTTGCAAAACAAGTCCACTGGGGAATATCTACCACCATTAGATTTGAGAAATATCATTAGTTACATTCCATCCGGGTTAGGTGGTGCCCAAAACAGCTTGGCTTTATAATAAAAAAAGGTAGGGAACACACCGCACAGCAGGCATCAAAACACACCACCACGTCTGCCAACTAACCGCCAGAAACTCCTTTCACCACATCCACAACAACCATAAACATCCATTAAGCTCTTAACGCTCTGTGACAGCTGACTCGTGCATCGAGGCCAGATCTGAATGTCCCCAGGAGAAATGTATTTGACGGAGAAATTAAATCGGCCCCTTAGAGCCTGCCAGTCTCCTTTTTGTCAACACCAGTGTGTGGCACAGATGCCAATCATTCCACACGTGGCTGCGGTGAGGATCGGCCCGGTAGCACTGCGCCGGTGCAGCAGCGTCACTGTAGAGGAGGACAAACATCTGTGAGCCAAGGGTGGTAAAGCCCAGCATGTTTCCCTGGATCAGGGAGGCTCCAAAATCATGGAAGCAGCCGTCGCCATGGTCCCGCTACACGTTCTGCCATGTTACATCCTGCTACGCTGTGCGGTGCCCTGCTACGCCCTGCTACGCCCTGCTACGCTGTGCGGTGCCCTGCTACGTCCTGCTACGCCCTGCTACGTCCTGCTACGCTGTGCTGTGCCCTGCTACGCCCTGCTACGCTGTGCGGTGCCCTGCTACGCCCTGCTATGCTGTGCGGTGCCCTGCTACGCCCTGCTACGCTGTGCGGTGCCCTGCTACGCCCTGCTATGCTGTGCGGTGCCCTGCTACGTCCTGCTATGCTGTGCGGTGCCCTGCTACGTCCTGCTACGCTGTGCGGTGCCCTGCTACGCCCTGCTATGCTGTGCGGTGCCCTGCTACGTCCTGCTATGCTGTGCGGTGCCCTGCTACGCTGTGCGGTGCCCTGCTACGCCCTGCTACGCTGTGCGGTGCCCTGCTAAGTCCTGCTACGCCTTGTAATGCCCCACAGTGCCCTGCTATGCCATGAACTACTACAAACTACTATTTTTTGTGACTGTTATTGCCACTCTTCATTTTAATCCCAACCGGTCGTCAGACACCGCCTACCAAGTGCCTGGGTCTGGGTCTGGGCCTGGGTCTGGGTCTGTCCCTGTCCCAGGTTTCTGCCTAAAAGGAAGTTTTTCCTCTCCACTGTGGCCCTGTTGCTTGCTCTGGAGGAAACTACTAGAACTGTTGGGTCCTTGTAAATTCTGGAGTGTGGTCTAGACCTGCTCTATCTGTAAAGGGTCTCCAGATAACTCTTGTTATGAACTGATAACCACAAATAAAATTGAAATTGAATTAAAGCGAACCTAGCGACAGACCACCGTTGCGTCACACCAAACAACCGCGGCACCGCAAACCCATTGTGCCGTGCAAAATGTTGGTCTGGAAGCCTAGCAACAAGGCCCTTGAACCAGGTCCATCATCCATCCTCCCACCGGAGGAATTCACAGCAAATTACTGCAGCTGCCGGCAAACCCGGCCTCCAAACCGCACCGCCAGTTGCCAACTGCGTGCCCCGACAACTGTGACAACCGAGGCCGCCATCGGGACTATCTCGGCTTCATCTCCACGGTGCAAAGAGCCTGTGGCCGTTTTCCTCCAGACTCAATCACCCGGTCAGCAGAGGAGGAAATTCAGCCCAAAATAGTTCTTCTTGGTTTTTTGTTGATAATCTTTTAACAAGAAGCTATTGTGCTGCTGTTGAAATGGATTAACCCTCCTGTTGTCTTAGGGTCAAATTTAATCCATTTCCATAAAGTGTCTATATCTGATATTTTGGGGTTTCTTTCAACCAAATTTTCAAAATAAATAACGTGGATGGAACATATGCTTTATTCAATTTCATAGCATTTAATAAATTTTTTTGTACACAAAAGAATGATTAAAAAAAGTGACAAAAATGTCAGGAAAAGCTTTAGAAACGTGGGGGGAAATATATATCTATATATATATCTATATATATATATGCAAAAGGGGGCAGTACTTTTTTTGGGGGGGAAAAGTGACAAAGACGTTAAAAAAAAGTGACACAAACAGAAGTGGAGAAGCAACAAAAGAATTGAAAAAGACGTCCAAAACGTTGAAAATAAGTTAAAATTTAAAAAATAAATGTGACAAATGTTGTAATAAGCTTTAAAAATCGCCAAAGGTGACAAAATCTAGTTAAAAAGAAGTGACAACAAAAAAAAAAAAAAAAGGTAAATGTGAGAAGAAAAAAAAATACAGAAACATAATAAAAGTGACAAAACAAAATGGGAAAAAAAAAATAATCTATAAAAACATTGAGAAAAGTTTAAGAAAATAAACATTAAAATGTTGAAATTTCGGCCCAGAAAAACCCAAAGTTGCAGGTCGACGGGAGGACGACACGAGGGTTAAAACAGGGCTAAAAAAAGGGTTGGTGGTCATTTTTTTGAGGACGACAAAAAGTGCAATGGTCACGGGTTCAGTCCAGATGACCAGAGGCATAGGCTTGACCTAGTCACAATTGCTAAATTGGGGGGGGGGGGGGGGTTCAATCTGAGTCACACCCCAACCAAACACCAGTCCTTAGGCTAAGGAGCCAACACAGCTCGATTAATGAGACAATCATGTCCCCCTCTCTCAGGACGGTGGCATGGTGCAAGAGGTCAGCTGGAGGCAAAATGGGATAATAAAATTAGAATTGCCCCTTAAGTACGAGCGTATGAAAGACCAAACTGTATGTTAAAAATATTCTGTGACAACATTTAAGCAAGTTTTGAATAAGAAGAAGAATCTGAACACACACTGAAGACATCAAATGTCAGAGTCAGGAAATATCATCTGAAATAATTCCTCGATTTCCTCATTAATATTATAGGACGGGTGTCGTAATACAATTTAATCACCATGTTGCATTAGTAGCTTTGTTAATAGCCCCTACCCCCCCACCCCACCCCACCCGCCTATATGGAGGCTTGTTTCAGACACAATACTGTCTCATTCTTATTGACACGGGTGGCTAACTCCGTCGACACTCACACCAAAACAAAACAAAAACAACAAGGATAAAGAAAAGATGGTTTCCACAAAGAAAAGATCATTGGACCTAATTTATTTAGCTTTGCCACCATTACAGCCAGTAATCCACATCTTCCGACTACATCCTCTTTTCAAGACCATCTTAAACAACTTCATAACGACAGTGTGTGTGTGTGTGTGTGTGTGTGTGTGTGTGTGTGTGTGTTTTCTTTTTTTTAGCAGCTCAATTTAATGCCATGATTGCATTAGGCTGCCTGTCTGTGTCCTCCATTTCCCCGCCTCATCCACCAACACTGTGAGTCAGCCATTCTCTCATCAGTGTGTGTGTGTGTGTGTGTGTGTGTGGGGGGGGGGGAGACAGGACTAGCCGATGGCTTTGCCCACCTCTGACTCAAGAGCCCTGGAGGGTCTCCAAGCCCCTGCATGGTGGAGCCTTTAAAAGTGCAAATACAAGTCACCCCGGGGTGCCATCTACTAAGGATGACATCAATACTTCGTGGTCGATCGGCACCCATCATCGACCGAGCAAATGCCCACTTTGGCCACAAAGCTCCAGACCATTTATGTCACAGTCTGCAACACGTCAAGGGGAAAGAGAATCGAGTTTTGGGCAGAGGATTACGATGTTTCAATGCTCGCATGTTTGCAGTTTATTAAATGCTATTTATGCCAGGCTCTGGGAGCTGGCAGTGTTTTCCTGCTCTCCATTGTTCTTACAGAGGGGAGTGCAATCTCTCTTGTTGCACTCATTCACCTAAAAAGAGTCATTGGAGGAGCAGCTACGGGGCCCTCCAACATTGACTCTCACACCACAATAGCTGATCACTTTTGGGGGGGGGGGGTGACATTAATCACCTCTGATTACATGCCTGCTTGAGTCTGCGCACAACCATCTCAGAGATATTTCAGCTGCACACACTCCCTCCGAGCACGGAGGGAATTGTTGCTTCAACACGCCACAAATGCCCCTAAGTTATTCAGTTTAAGATGATACGAAACGGAGTGGGCATCTGCTGAATTATTAGCCTCTTGCATACGCCGGCTTTTGCCCCTGAGGGGTGTGAAACATGCCTCTGCACCCACACCACTTGGCCCATCACAGAACAATGGGCATCCGCGATGGAGGATGGAGAAGGAGGGGAGATAGGAACAAAAAGTTTAGGGAGGGAAAATGCAGACAGAGTGGTTTCACAAAGAGGGGAAACGTTGTGTAAATGAAAAACAGCCTCAATTAAATGAATGTTTCGTGTTTTACGTTAGGCTAACGAGACTGTTGAGTACTTCTTAGCGACCACGCAGCCTGCTGCCACCGCCCCACCGAGCCCCCTTTTCAACAGGAATGCGAAACTAGAGCCGCTGATACACACAAAACGACGAAGTGACACCAAAGCGGAACCTTTTAGGCGTTTTCAACGGCGTATTTAACATAAATATTAATTCACGCAAACATACAACACGATTCGGACGCGTTGTTTTAGTGTTAAAATGTCGAAACACACGTAAATAACGCGACGGCGGACGTAGAAACTAGGACGCCAACGGCTGTGACTAGAACGTTCGTTTCCAACGGTCGTGTTTGAATTACCGTTAATTAGCCGGCCAGCAGTTACCAACTGACGTTAGCATGCTAATGCTAATACAAATCTCGCCCTTACCAGTCAGTGCAGTGCAGTGTAGCGGCGAGCTAGCGAAATCCTCTCCAGCTACGCCCCAGTGTCGAGCAGCACAGCCCGGCTGAATCTTCAACCTCGAGTCAGGGGGAGAAAAAAAAAAAAGGGAAAGTGAGGATGAGGGCTAAAAATGAAACCGGGGTGGAGGAAGAGAAGAAATTCGCGGGTGAGCGAGCCGAGCCGAGCTGAGCCGAGGAACTTCTGAGTCTCAAGCTTCGCTTCTCACAAGTGATGCGCGTTCACTGAAAAGAAGAAAGGAGGAGAATGACGCTTCAGTACGCACGCACACACACACACACACACACACACACGGCAGTAGACCGGCGGATGGATGGACAGAGGCGGAGGAGAGGAGGGCTGCCGTTGCCTTCAGGTGCTACAGGAAATGTCGGAATAATAAAGATTTTACAGATGACAGACCATTAAACGGGTTGAGCTACAGTAAAAAACTTAATGAGCGTGTTCAAAAACAGGCCCCAACAGCCCCGGATTTAAGTCAAGTCAAGTCAAGTTTATTTCATCCATAAAAATAGAAATTACAGGGCTCACACTCGCCATCTTACCCATAAAAACAAGAGAATTTAAATACAATACCACAAATACACTACAATAGTATACATAAATACAATAAAAAATTAAAAACTCATACAAATGTACGTTTAAAGTGCTTGTTGTGCTGCCTAATAGCCTGAGGGATAAAAGAAAGAGCATACCGCCCAGTTCGTCTCTTTTTTTTTTATTTATTATTATTATCATCTTTAAATTTTACAAACATATTAAACATTCATTGAACAGTTTTGCATCAGAGAAAGTTAAATAATAGAAAACATTAAAAAAAAAAATTAAAAATTAAATGAAACATCCTTTCTATGCAGTGAATATACAATAGCTTGAGATAGAAACAAGAATGGACATATCAATATAAAAATATGTACGAATAAATAAAAATTAGACGAGGGGATTAAAATATAAACATCAAGAACATAAAATACAGTACAAAAAACAAGATGAGATGGGCTAAGGCTATATAATTATAATTCCTTAAAATCTTGCAGTAGATCAGTTATATATACAGCTTTTTGTGATATGAGACTAGACATTGTGATATGAGACTAGATATCGGGATATGAGACTAGAAACCTTGATATGAGACTAGACATTGTGATATGAGACTAGAAACCTTGATATGAGACTAGACATTGTGATATGAGACTATAAACCTTGACATGAGACTAGATACTGTGATATGAGACTAGATATCATGAAATGACACTAGATATCGTGATATGAGACTAGATACCTTGATATGAGACTAGACATCGTGATATGAGACTAGATATAATGATAGAGACTAGATAGCGATATGAGACTAGAAACCTTGGGCATGAGACTAGATACTGGGGATTATGAACTAAAACCTTGACATGAGACTAAAATACCCGTGATATAGACTAGAATCTGAAAGATACTAGATATCCCTGATATGAGACTATATCGGGATATAAGACTAAAAACCTTGACATGAGACTAGATACTGTGATATGAGACTAGAAACCTTGACGTGAGACTAGATACTGTGATATGAGACTAGATATCATGAAATGAGACTAGATATCGTGATATGAGACTAGATATAATGATATGAGACTAGATATCGGGATATGAGACTAGAAACCTTGACATGTGACTAGACATCTTTGTATGAGAATAGATACCTTGATATGAGACTAGATACCTTGATATGAGACTAGATATCGGGATATGAGACTAGATATCATGATATGAGACTAGATACCTTGATATGAGACTAGATATTGTGATATGGGGACTAGTATTATGATAGAGACTAGATATATTTTATGAGACTAGATATCGGGATTGAGACAGAAACCTTGACATGAGACTAGATACTGTGATATGAGGGACTAGATACCTTGATATTGGATGAAAATCGTGAAAAAGAGACTGGATATTGTAATATGAGACTAAATTCAGGATATGAGACTGATTTTGATGAACTAGATTAAATGGATATGAGACAGAAAATCGGGATATGGGACTAGAAACCTTGACATGAGACTAGACATCTTGATATGAAACTAGAACTGTGATATGAGAACTGGATTCGGGGATATGAGGGCTAGAACCTTGATATAGACAGATATTGTGATATGAGACTATATATCGTGAAATGAGACTAGATATCATGATATGAGACTAGATATCGTGATATGAGATTAGATACCATGATATGAGACTAGATATCATGATATGAGACTAGATATAATGATATGAGACTAGATATAATGATATGAGACTAGATATAATGATATGAGACTAGATATGATATGAGACTAGATATAATGATATGAGACTAGATATATGATATGAGAGATATAATGATAGTGAGACTAGATACCTTGATATGAGACTAATACCTTGATATGGGAAAGATATCTGATATGAGACTAGTAATTATATGAGACTAGATATTGGGATATGAGGACTAGAAACCTGACATGAGACTAGATACTGGATAGAGACTAGATATTGTGATATGAGACTAGATATCATGAAAATGAGACTAGATCCTGTTTATATGAGAATAGATACTGTGACATGAGACTAGACTTTTGGGTATGGAGACTAGATACCATGATATGAGACTAGATATCATGATAGAACTAATCTTGTGATATGAGACTAGATACTGTGATATGGGACTAATACATTGTGATATGAGATAGATAAATGTTTATATGAGAATAGAAACATGAAAATGAGACTAGATTCATGAAGAGACTAGATATTATATGAGACTAGATATCATGATATGAGACTAGATATTGTGATTGACTAGATATGATTGAGACTAGATTCGTGATAGAGACTAGATATTGGATATAGACAGATATAAAAGATATGAGACTAGAAACCCTTTACATGAGACTAACATCTTTATATGAACTAGATACCTTGATATGAGACTTGATATCCGGGTATGAGACTAGATATCGAGATATGAGACTAGATATCGGGATATGAGACTAGATATCGGGATATGAGACTAGATACTGTGACATGAGACTAGATATAATGATATGAGACTAGATATCATGATATGAGACTATATATCATGATATGAGACTAGATATTGTGATATGAGACTAGATATCGTGATATGAGACTAGATATCGGGATATGAGACTAGATATCGGGATATGAGACTAGATATCGGGATATGAGACTAGATACTGTGACATGAGACTAGATATAATGATATGAGACTAGATATCATGATATGAGACTAGATATCATGATATGAGACTAGATATTGTGATATGAGACTAGATATCGTGATATGAGACTAGATATTGTGATATGAGACTAGATATAATGATATGAGACTAGAAACCTTGACATGAGACTAGACATCTTGATATGAGACTAGATACCTTGATATGAGACTTGATATCGGGATATGAGACTAGAAACCTTGACATGAGACTAGACATCTTGATATGAGACTAGACATCTTGATATGAGACTAGATACCTTGATATGAGACTAGATACATTGATATGAGACTAGATATCGGGATATGAGACTAGATATAATGATATGAGAGATATAATGATATGAGACTAGATACCTTGATATGAGACTAGATACCTTGATATGAGACTAGATACCTTGATATGAGACTAGATATTGTGATATGAGACTAGATATAATGATATGAGACTAGATATCGGGATATGAGACTAGAAACCTTGACATGAGACTAGATACTGTGATATGAGACTAGATATCATGATATGAGACTAGATACTGTGATATGAGACTAGATATCGTGATATGAGACTAGATATCATGATATGAGACTAGATATCGGGATATGAGACTAGATATCGTCTTAGATTATTGTAATATCTTAATACGGTATAAGTAGTGTCTTCTCCTGGTTTTAAAGGCTGCCTTACAGTAAAGTGATGTCATTTTCTGATCTTACCAGACTGTTGTAACTGTCATTTTATCTAAATTGCTGATGATTATTTACTAAACATCTCATTGTGTAAATATTTTGTGAAAGCACCAAGTGTCAACACCACAATATTATTCGTATCGTATCGATTTCGTGGTATCTGGTCAAAAATATCGTGATATTTGATTTTCTCCACATCGCCCGGCCTTAGTCATTTAACGGATGTTAACTGATGATGAACATCATCACTAGTTGCAGCCCTGGTCTGTTGTTTTGGGATAAAGGCTCGAGACACAGATCTCTTAAATGGGTTCAAAATCGAAAAAACAATGACAGCAGGTTCCATTTTAAGGTTCTGCCCCCTGAGCACCTGTAATACCTGTTTTTAGTTCTGTTTTTTGGGGCCTTTCCACCTTTGTTTTTGACAGGACAGTTGGATGAGAAAGGGGGGAAGACATGCAGATTCAAACCCTGAACCTCTCAGTCCATGTGCCCCTGCTCTACCGCTGGTCCCACCTGGCCACATACCTGGCCACATACCTGGCCACATACCTGGTTTTAGCTCCAAGAATAACAAGTCAACTTATTGGGCAAAGCTGGCAGCGTGGAGCCCTTTAGGTTGAAGCCGTCGTCAGATAGGAGGCAAGTTTACGGCACGTCAGCATTTACAGCACAGCACCGAACCGGATGTTTGTTGCATTAATATTTAACAGTTCAGTCTCTCTCTCTCTCTCTCTGTCTATCTCTCTCTGCTCTGTCTGTCTCTGTCTCTCTCTCTCTCTCCTCTGTCTGTCCCCCCCCCCCCCCCCCCCCCCCCTCCTGGCCTCTCTCCTCTCTCTCTCTCCTCTCTGTCTGTTCGGTCTTTCTCTGTTCTGTCTCTGTCTCCTCTATCCTCTCTCTATCCTCTCTCTCTGCTCTGTCTGTCTCTGTCTCTCTATCCTCGCTCTCTCTCGTCTCTCTCTCTCTCTAGCTCTCTCTGTCCTTTACTCTGTCCTCTCTCTCTTTCTGTCTCTGCTCTGCCTCTCCCTTCTTTTCTCCTCTCTATCTCTCTCTCTCTGTCCTAATCTATCTCTCTCTCTCTCGTCTGTCTCTTCCTCTCTGTCTGTCTCTCCTCTCTCTTCTATCGCTCTCTCTCTCGTCTGTCCTCTCTCATTCTGTCCTGTCTCTGTCTCTCTCACTCTCTTCTGTCTGTCCCCTCTTCTGTCTCTCTCTCTCTCTCTCTCTGTCTGTTCCTCTCTGGTCGTCTCTCTCTCTCCTCCTCTCTATCTCTCTCTCTCTCTGTCTGTCTCCTCTTCTCTCTGTCTGTCTCTGTCTCTCTCTCCGGTCTGTCTGTTCTCTCTCTCGTCTCTCCGTCTCGTCTGTCTCGCTCTCCTCCTCTCGTCCCGGTCTCTCTCTTCTCTCGATCTATCCTCTCCTCCTCTATCCTCTCCCCTCGTCTCTCGGTCTCTCTCTCTCCTCTCTCTCTCTTCTCTCTTCTATATTCGTCTCTCGTCTGTCCTGTACTCTCTCTCTCCTCTCCTCTCTCCCTCTCTCTCTATCTCTCTCTCTCTCTCTTGTCTGTCTCGTCCACTCTCTATCTCTCTCTCTCTCTCTCGCTCTGTCTGTTTGTCTGTCCCCTCTGTCTCCTCTCTCTCTCTGGTCCTCGTCGTCCTCTCTAATCTATTCTCTCATCGTCTCGTCTCTCATCTGTCTCCCCTCTGTCTGTCTGTCTCTGTCTTCTCTCTCCTCTGTCTGTCTCTGTCTCTCTATATCGTCTCTCGGCCCATCCTCTCTCTTCTCTCTCTCTCTCCCCCTCCTCCTCCCCGTCTCTCTCTCTCGCCTGTCCTTTCTCTGTGCTCTCCTCTCTGTTCTCTCTCTATCTCTCTGTCTCTCTCTCTCTCTGTCTTGAGTAAATCAATGCTGCTGGTCCATACACCTCATTTATCGGAATTATTCCTAATGTTTGAGTTTATAAAAGTCATAAATTAGGAATTATGAGACTAAAATTAAAGAAGGAGTTGTATTAATCACAGACTGGAATATTCCACTTTTACTCAATACTCTTTCAACAAACACGTCCATTTGTTTTTTCAATGCTATAAATAGAATTAAGAACCAAATTAATGAAAGTAGATCATGTTATTTTGGGGAATTAATAAGAACATTGATATAGGAAAACGGGGCAATTTGACCCGAGGACAACACGAGGGTTAAAAATCTTGAATCGTGAGTTAAGAGTACATCGTTACGTTCCTTTAAATGACTTTTATGAGTTTTTATTTCAGAATCATTCAAACCATTTTTCCCAGCTTCCACCCTCAGAAATAGAAACCTCCGAGGCTGTACGAGTCCCCGAAGTCATCCTTCATTTCAGCACGACAGCGCTCCACGCTGAAAACTGAAAGGGCTGAATAGATAATAGCAGGAACTCTGCTTTCTCCGGGGCGCAGCCAATCGCCTCCCAGGAGGGGGATTATTCAATTAAGGATGCTGTCACCTCTTGCAAGTCACTCTACTCCCCCCCCCCCCCCCCCCCGAGGAGCCTACCATTGTTGTCGCCCTCCCCCCTTGGCCCTCCAACCCCCTTTTTCCCCCCTCTTAAACCCCTTTTCTTCCTTTTTTTCCCTTTTGCTCCCGCACACACACAACCACACCACACACACACAACACACACACCCCACACATAAATTGCAGCCATTGTCTCCCCTCGTGTGCTTTTGCACAAGGAACAAATCTCAAAACCCTTTTCACACATTTGGTTTAGTTTTTAAAGTTCGCCCTGAAACTAAAAATTATTGTTTTATCTATAAAATCTAAGAATTTTTCTCCATTTAATTTCTTTGTTAAGTTGGTCCCTTGAAAATAAAAAAAACGACCCCTTTCCCAGCCCCCCTAAAAGTCAAGGTGATTCTTTAAGAAAAAGACCTAAAAAAATTCCAGCCCAAAAAATACAGGTAGGGGCTTTTACACGCCCCCCAAAAAAAACTTGAATAAATCTGCAAAGATTAGTTAGTTTAATCAATTAGTCGATCCACAGAAAAACAACCGCCAACTATTCTGTTAACTGATTCATCAGCAAAGTTATTTTTCACACCGAGATGAAAGAAAAAGCTGTTTTTAGAATATGGAGGTCTGCTGCTCTTTCCTGTTTTACATCATATGTGTGTGTGTGTGTATATGTGTATGTGTGTGTGTGTGTGTGTGTGTGTATGTGTGTGTGTGTGTGTGTATATGTGTGTGTGTGTATGTCTGAGTGTGTGCTTGTGTGTGTGTGTGCGTGCGTGCGTGTGTGTGTGTGTGTGTGTGTGTGTGGCATGTTTGTGCAAGTGTATGTGCGTGCGTGGTGTGCTTGTGTGTGTGTGTGCATGTTTGTGCATGTGTATGTGTGGAGCGTGTGTGCTTGTGTGTGTGTGTGCATGTTTGTGCATGTGTATGTGTGAGCGTGTGTGCTTGTGTGTGTGTGTGTGTGTTTGTGCTGTGTATGTGTGAGCGTGTGTGCTTGTGTGTGTGTGTGTGTGTGCTTGTGTGTGTGTGTGCGTGTGTGTATATGTATGGTGTGTGTGTGTGCATGTTTGTGCATGTGCATGTGTGAGCGTGTGTATATGTGTGTGTGCGTGTGTGTGTGTGTGCATATGTGTGTGTGTGTATATGTGTGTATGTGTGTGTGCGTGTGTGAGAGACGTGGAAGGAGACGAGGAAGAGAGGGTGGAGACTCCGGAGGGGTTTCCATGCTGATGGACGTGTTGGCGCGCTCGACCAGCCGCAACAAAGAGAGGAAGGTGTGTGTGTGTGTGTGTGTGTGTGTGTGTGTGGTGGTGTGCGGCAGCGGAGACAGGAAGGGGCGGGGCTGCGTTCCCGGGCTGTTTGTCTCATTGCCCCCCCCCCCCGGCCTTCAGTCCAGCTGGGGCAGCCACGGCACAAGAGGGCTGGCGCTCAGTCAAGCCCCGAAACCTGGCCCCCAGTCTGGGGTCTGCTACCTTTAACGAGCTCTCACACAACGCGTTCATTTAAACCAGGAAAGTCCACCAGGAAAGATTGTGTATTTTTTAATATTTAACCCTCGTGAATTGAAAATCAACACTTTTGTTGACGCTTTTTATCGATATTTTTAACCTTTTATAGCCCGATCCCATCCACGATCAGTTGAAAAGCCTTGACCAAAAGGCCTTGACCAACGGCCACTTTGCTCGTTTGAAAGCCACGATGTCTCCTTTCATGGGGGGGGGGGGGGGCAAATTCTCTGGGCGGCGAACCAGAGAAAGGGGAGGTAACCTTGCCCCTTATGACCTCATGAGGAGCAAGATTCCAGATCGGCCCACTCTGAGCTTTCATTTTCACAAAGGTAGAGCAGGATACCCAGGGCCCGGTTTACACCTAGGGCCATTTCTAGCCCCTGGGGGGCCATAGACCAGGCTGGGGGGGGGGGGGGGGGGGTCTCATATTAATGTTAAAAACCTCATAAAGTAGGAGGACAACATACTGTAATAGCACCTATTTAAACAGGCAAATCACAACAAATAATGCTGACGCATTTCGGCATAAAGATGGCATGGCATCTGTGTATCCGAAATATAGCGATACTAGCTTTATTGACCCCCCCCCCCCCCACACACACAAAACCCACCCCCCCACCCAACACCAACCCCCCCCACAACACAACACACACACCCAACACACAGCACCACACACGCAACAACACCCCCACACACCACTACCACCCAACCACAACCCCCACGACACCACAACAACCCCCACAACCCCCCACCCCAACCCACCAAACCACAAACCCCCACAACACATAAAAACACCCACACAACCCCCACCCCCCCCCCACCACCCACCCCCCACCCCCCCCCCCCCCCCCCCCCCAACAACACCCACACCCCCCCCCCCCCCAAAAGGCACACCCACACCCAAAAACCCCCCCCCCCCCCCACCAACCACCCCACACCCCCCCACCCAAAACCCCTCACAACAACACACACCCCCCCAAACACACACACACCCCCACACCCATCCCCCCACACACACACCACCCCACACACCCCACACCCCCCCCACACCCCATACACACACACAAACCCACCACACCCAATCCCTTACACCCAAAAACACACCACCCACCCCCCATCAAACCCCCCACTCCCCCCCCACACCCCCCACACAACACCCCCCCAAAAAACCCCCAAAACCACACACCCCCTTTCCCCAAAAAAACAAACCACACCACTCTCACCCTTAAACTATGAGCAAGAACAGGGTGTGACGTAAGAAAATGCGAAAAGAACTCCCCCAAATTTGTTTTTTTTGATCATCAAACCCTTTGGGTGATGTCTTGCGTTGCCCCGGGAACGCAGTTTAAGGGGTAAAAACGGGGCGTGGGACTGTTTTCCCCCGTGGCCCTGAGGCGGCCAGTTCCCGCAGTCGAAGCTTGTCTCCGCCCGGAGGTTGCTGAATAAAGCTGCGGTCCTGAGGACATCGGCCCCGCGGCACAAGAGGAAGAAACGTCAAATTTTTTTTGATCTTTTTCCGTCCCCTTTTTTTCAGTTTTTGGTCCATTTGCACTTCCTGCACTTCTACGTTCCCCTCCCGTTTCCTTGAGGGGAAGGTTTTGTGGGAAGGGGAGCCTTTAAAAGGTTTTGCATTTTTCCTTTTCACAGCATTATTTTTTTAATGTTCTGCAACCCCCCCCCCCCTCTCCTCGGACCTGGAAAGGGGGGGGAATCAGGAAGACGACTCAAAAAGGGAATTGGTTGGTTTTTTTTCTTTTTGTTAATTTTGTAAAATCAAAAAGACAGAGAAAGAAAAAGAAAAACGAGCAGAGAAAGACGAGAAGGCAGGAAAGACAAAGAAAGACGAGAAACAAAGAAAAAGAGAAAGAAGAAAAGAAAAAAAAGACAAAGGAAAGACAGAGAAAGAAAAAGGAGAAAGAAAAGAGACTAAAACCCCTGGAAAGGGTTTTTTTTGAAGGGAACAAAGGGGAAAAAGTAACAAAAAAAGGTTGGAACAGGAAAGAAGACAAGACAGAGAAGACAAAGAAAAAACAAAAAAAAAAAAAAAGACAGAGAAAGGGGGAAAGGAAAGACAAGAAAGAAAGAGAAATACAGGAAAAAAAGGGGGGAAAGAAAAGAAAGACAGAGAAACAGAAAAAAGGAAGGAAAAGAAAATTTTTTTAAAAAAAAAGCAGGAAAGGAAAAGGGGAAAAGGAAAGGGCAAGAAAAGACAAAAAGAAGAAAGGGGAAAGACAAAAAAGGGGAAAGAAAGCAAAGAAAGCAGAGGGGAAGACAGAAAAGACAAAAAAGACAGAAAGCAAACCCTGTGTTTTAATTGGTTTTTTCTTTTTTGTTTAATTTTTTTGTAATTTTAAAAAAAAAGGGGGAAAAAACAAAGGGAAAAACAGAAAAGAAGAAAAAAGCAAGAAAAAAAGAAAGAAAGGAAAAGACAGAGAAAGCGAGAAAGAAGAGAAAAACAAAAAAAGACGAGAAAACGAGAAAACCGAGAAAGGCAAAAGGGGACGGAAAGGAAGCCCAAACCCTGTGTTAATTTGGTTTTATTTTTAAGTTAATTTCTTAAAGGGAAAAAAAGACAAAAAGGTTGGAAAAAACAGAAAAGAAGACAAAGAAGGGAAAAAAAAGAAAGGCAGGAAAAACCAAAAAAAAGACAGAGAAAAAGAAAAGAAAAAAAGCCAAAAAAAAGAAAGACCCCCCTAAAAAACCATGTGGTTTTAAAGGTTTATTTTAATGTTTAATTTTTTTTGTAATATCAGAAAAAAAAAAGCAAAAAAAGGGAAAGCCCAAAGGAAAGACAGGAGAAAAACAAGAAAAACAGGGAAAGACAAAGAAAAAACCGAGAAAGACAGTAAAAGGAAGGAAAGAAAAGAAAAAGAGAAAAAAAAGAAAAGAAAGGAAAAAAAGAAAAACAGAGAAAAGACAAAAAAGAAAGAAAGACCCAAAAAAAAGAAAAAAGAGAAGGGGGAAAGCCAAAAAAGACAGGGAAAGCTAAAAGAAAAAAAAAGAAAGGGAAAGAAAAAAGGACAAAGAAAAAACAGAAAAGACAAAAAAGCAAAGGAAGACAGAGAAAAACAAAGAAAGACAAAGAAAGCAGAGAAAAAAAAAGAAAGAAGGAGAAAGACAGGAAAAAAACAGAAAACAGGAAAGGGACAAAGAAAGACAAGAAAGAAAGAAAGAAGAGAAAGCAAAGAAAGAAGAGAAAAAACAGGAAAAACAAGAAAAAAACAGGGAAAAACAGAAAAGACGACAAACCCCATTTTTTGGTTTTTTTTTTTAGTTAATTTTCTTAGTAATATGAGAAAGACAGAGAAAGACAGAGAAAGACAGAGAAAAAACCGGGGAAGAAACCAAAGAAAGACAAGAAAACAGGAAGCAAAGAAAGAAAAAAGACGAAAAACCATGGGTTTAAGGAAAAATTTTTTGTTTTTTTTGAAACAAAAAAAGGAAAAACAGGAAAGACAAAAACAAAGGAAAAGAAAAAGAAAAGAAAACAAGAAAAAAAGCAAAAGGGAAAAAAGACAGAGAGGGGGAAAAAAAAAAGAAGGAAAAAACATAGAAAGACAAAGGAAAACAGAAAAGACAAAGAAAAACAAAAAAAAGACAGAGAAAACAGGACGAAAAGAAAGACAAAAAGGACAAAGAAAAGACAAAAAAAAAGACAGGAAAGCCAAAGAAGACAGAGAAAGAAAAGAAAGAAAGAGAAAGACAAAAGAAAGACAGAGAAAACAAAGAAAGACAGAGAAAAAACAGAGAAAAACAAAGAAAGACAGAGAAAAGACCCAGAAAGAAAGGGAAAAACAAAGAAGACAGAGAAAAAACAAGAAAGAAAAAAGGGGAAAAAACCCGAGAAAGGGAAAAACTAACCCATGGTTTAAAATTGGTTTTTTTTATTGTTTATGTTTAGGAAAACGAGAAAAAAAGGGCGAGAAAGACAGAGAAAGCAAAAGAAAGACAAAGGAAAACAAGAAAAGGGAAAGACAAAAGAAAGAAAGGAAAAACTAAAAGAAAAGGAAGACAAGGGAAAAACAAAGAAAAAAAAAAAAGACGAAAAGACGAGAAAAAAGGAAAGACAAGAAAGAAGAGAAAGGCCCCAAAGAAAGGGGGCAAAGAAAGACAGGAAGAAAAAAGGAAAAACGAGAAAGACCAGAAAGACGAGAAAGGGCAAAGAAAAGAAGAAAAAGACAAAGAAAAAAAAGAAAAGGCGGGGAAAAAAAAAGAAAAAAAAGAGAAAAGCGGAAAAAAAGAGAAAAAAGCAAAGAAAGACAGAGAAAAAAGACTGAAAAACAGAAAACCAGGAAGGTTTTTTTTAATTTTTTGACGAAAAAGAGAAAAAACGAAAGACAGAGAAAGAATAAAAGACAAAGGAAGGGAAGGGGGGAAAAAAAAAAAGAAGCAGGAAAAGAAAAAAGAAAGGAAAACAGAGAAAGACAAAGAAAGCAAAAGAAAGAAGAGAAAGAAAGAAAGAAGAGAAAAAAAAAAAGACAAGAAGACAAAGAAAAACAAAGGGAAAAACAAGAAAGACAAAAAAAAGACAGGGAAGGGAAAAAAAGAAGAGAAAAAGACAAAGACGGGAAAGGAAAGACGAAGAAAGGAAAAGGAAAGACAAAGAAAGACAAAAAAGGCCCAAAGGGAAAAACAAAGAAAGACAAAAAAAGGGAAAAGGGGGGGGAAAACAAAAAAAGACAGAGAAAGAAAAGAAAACAAGAAAGACCAAAAAAACAGGGAAAGGAACAAAAAACAGTAAACCCAAAAAAAGGAAAAAGAAGGACAAGAAAAACGGACCAAGGGAAAAAAAGAAAAAGGGAAGGAGGCGAAAAGAACACCCAAGCGGCGGGAGCACAAACAGGCTGGGTTAAATTTTTGGGGGAGGAAAACCAAGAACGAAAAAAAGCCAAAAAATGACGGGAAAAGCCAAGGGGGTAAAAAGGGCCAACAGGCCAAGGGGAATAGCCATTAAAAGGGGAGAAGGGACCGGGCAAGTTTTTTAACAAATGGAGAAAAGAGGGAAGCATTTGAAAAGCCCTTTTGGGAAAGGCAAGAAAAGACAAAGGAACGGGGGGAAAAGGGGGGGAACGGAGGGAAAAAAAATTTAAAAACCCCAGAGACGGGCAGAACGGGGCTTTACGGGGGCCCAAAAAAACCCAAAAACGCGCAGCACAGAAAGCGGGACCCAAAGACCAAAGACTGGAAAACCCCCCAAACAAGAAAAAAGGGCCGGAAAAAAGAAAGACGAAAACCAAAGGAGGGCAAAAAAAGGACAAAAACAGAAAAAGACCCCAGGCGGGACAGGAAAATTTTTTTAAGCGAAATAAACAGGGTTAAGGTTTCATTTAGTCATTCTGGAATAAACCCCAGAAAACGGAGACCGGGGAAAATTAGCAAACAAGGGCGAAACCGGGGGAAAGATGAAAACAGGCAGAAACGGGCCGAAAAGAAGGAAAGGAAGGGGGAAACTGAAGGGAAAGAAGAGGAAAAAAAACGGGAAGGGCGAAAGGCTAAAAACAAAAAACGGCGGGCCAAAAGAAAAACTCAGGGGGAAAAAAAAAAAAAACCTAAAAAGAAAAAAAAAAAAACAGGCGGAAAGCTTTTTGAAAAATCAATTTTTTAATTAATTTTTTTAATTTAAAAAGAAGAAACCGGCGAAAAGCCGCGCGATTTTAAATAAAAAAAAGGTTTTTGCAGTTTTTACCCCAAATGTTTTTGGTAAGGAAAACCAGGGTCTTAAATAGTGTCAACAGGATTGGAAAAACTTGTCTCATGCCTTTATCTTCAGTAGACTTGACTACTGTAACGGGGTCTTTACAGGTCTCCCTAAAATCAATCAGACAGCTGCAGCTGATTCAGAACGCTGCTGCTCGAGTCCTCACTAAGACCAAGAGACTGGATCACATCACTCCAGTTCTGAAGTCTTTACACTGGCTTCCTGTGTCTCAAAGAATTGATTTCAAAGTACTCTTGCTAGTTTATAATCCCTTAACGGTTTAGGTCCAAAATATATTGCTGATCTGCTACTACACTATGAACCCCCAGACCTCTCAGGTCATCTGGGACAGGTCTACTTTCTGCCCCCAGAGTCAGAACTAAACAGGGTGAAGCAGCTTTCAGTTTCTATGTCCTCATATCTGGAATAAACTCCCAGAAACCTGTAGATCCGCTGCTACTCTCAGTTCTTTTAAATCAAGGCTGAAGACCTTTCTATTTGATGCTGCCTTTCTTTAAATGACTGCTCATTTCTTTAAATTTCTTATGCTGCACTGTAACTTTTATTCTTGTGTTTTATGTTTCTCTTTGTTTTTAACTGTCTATTCATGTGTTTTACCGGTTTTTAATGCTTGTGATTTTTAACTGTTTTTACTTGTGTTTTATCTGTTTAACTGATTTTGTGTAAAGCACTTTGAATTGCCTTGTTGCTGAAATGTGCTATACAAATAAAGCTGCCTTGCCTTGCCTTGCCTTACAGATAAAACTCAGGGTCTTAAAAGTCTTTAAAAAAAATCCTAAATATAGTATTAAAAAAAAAATAAGGCCTGGAAAGTCTTTTAGAAAGTCTTGAATTTTACATTTAATTTCTTGTGAGATTATAAGAAAGATTAGATAACTCCTTTGTTGTTCCGTCACAAGCCGCGCATGTATTTAATACTGCAATAAAAATGTGTATTATTTGCAGTTTTTACAACATGTCTTTGTGTCTAAGTGACTAAGACTCAGGGTCTTAAAAGTCTTTAAAAAGGGTCTTAAAAGTCTTTAAAAAGGGTCTTAAAAGTCTTTGAAAAGGGTCTTAAAAGTCTTTGAAAAGGGTCTTAAAAGTCTTTGAAAAGGGTCTTAAAAGTCTTTGAAAAGGGTCTTAAAAGTCTTTGAAAAAAATTGAAATATAGTATTCAAATGAATAAGGCCTGAAAAGTCTTACGTTTCTTTAGAAAGTCTTGAATTTTACATTTGATTTCTTTAATAGGATTAGATAACTCCTTTGTTGTTTCGTCTCAAGCCACGCATGTATTTAATACTGCAATAAAAATGTGTATTATTTGCAGTTTTTACATGTTTTCCTACGTCTTTGTGTCTAAGTGACTGAGTGAATGTTGGACATTGGTCCAGTATAAAGTCAGATCTGCAGTCGGCAAAAAACAAGCTGCAATTTAAGTTAATAGGCAATATTCCAGCTTGTATTCACCTTCACAAAAGTGCTAATATTGCCGCTGACAGACTCAGATTATTATTCTAAGTATATCTTTGAAAAAAAAAAAAAACTATTGACACAATTTCAGTTTCACTTCTCCCTTTATTTAACAGACATGTGCTGTAACTCATAAGTTAGCATCTTCACCGAAAAGATCCAAATACAAAAGTCCCTTCTACCCCCAGACTGAGAAAGTCCCTTTCAGCTCCTAGGTATAAATATTCAAGACATTCCCAAAATATATCCCAGGAAACAGCTGCAAAACAACCCGTGCAAAGTGGCATTAAAGGAGCATCCAGCGACGCGTTACAGTGCAGTGCTTTGCTCCCGCGTGTTACACAAGCTGCACATCAGTATCGTGATGCGCAAAACTGGAAATAAACAGCAATAAAATAAATAAAAACCTCAGTAAAGCCCAGTTCATACCGAAAATATGCGACGAGACAGGTTGAAACTTGCAACTTTGAGCTGGTCTGCAACGTTCAGATTATGTAGCTTATATTTATATCGTTTGTTGTGTCTAAATATGAATGTGGATAACGTTGGTGATGGTGAGATGTAGTGGAGAATTTTCTTTCTATAGTTTGTAGCTGACATTACCAGCTGACTTCCTATTGGCTGTTGAAACAGGAGACGTCTCTTACGTCCTAAAACCAGCCTCTGGAGACGCCACCAGCTGACTTCCTATTGGCTGTTGAACAGGAGACGTCTCTTACGTCCTAAAACCAGCCTCTGGAGACTCCACCAGCTGACTTCCTATTGGCTGTTGAAACAGGAGACGTCTCTTACGTCCTAAAACCAGCCTCTGGAGACTCCACCAGCTGACTTCCTATTGGCTGTTGAAACAGGAGACGTCTCTTACGTCCTAAAACCAGCCTCTGGAGACGCCACCAGCTGACTTCCTATTGGATGTTGCACAGGAGACGTCTCTTACGTCCTAAAACCAGCCTCTGGAGACTCCACCAGCTGACTTCCTATTGGCTGTTGAAACAGGAGACGTCTCTTACGTCCTAAAACCAGCCTCTGGAGACTCCACCAGCTGACTTCCTATTGGCTGTTGAAACAGGAGACGTCTCTTACGTCCTAAAACCAACCTCTGGAGACTCCACCAGCTGACTTCCTATTGGCTGTTGAACAGGAGACGTCTCTTACGTCCTAAAACCAGCCTCTGGAGACTCCACCAGCTGACTTCCTATTGGCTGTTGAACAGGAGACGTCTCTTACGTCGTAAAACCAGCCTCTGGAGACGCCACCAGCTGACTTCCTATTGGATGTTGCACAGGAGACGTCTCTTACGTCCTAAAACCAGCCTCTGGAGACTCCACCAGCTGACTTCCTATTGGCTGTTGAAACAGGAGACGTCTCTTACGTCCTAAAACCAGCCTCTGGAGACTCCACCAGCTGACTTCCTATTGGCTGTTGAAACAGGAGACGTCTCTTACGTCCTAAAACCAGCCTCTGAAGACTCCACCAGCTGACTTCCTATTGGCTGTTGAAACAGGAGACGTCTCTTACGTCCTAAAACCAGCCTCTGGAGACGCCACCAGCTGACTTCCTATTGGCTGTTGAAACAGGAGACGTCTCTTACGTCCTAAAACCAGCCTCTGGAGACTCCACCAGCTGACTTCCTATTGGCTGTTGAAACAGGAGACGTCTCTTACGTCCTAAAACCAGCCTCTGGAGACTCAACCAGCTGACTTCCTATTGGCTGTTGAACAGGAGACGTCTCTTACGTCCTAAAACCAGCCTCTGGAGACTCCACCAGCTGACTTCCTATTGGCTGTTGAAACAGGAGACGTCTCTTACGTCGTAAAACCAGCCTCTGGAGACTCAACCAGCTGACTTCCTATTGGCTGTTGAAACAGGAGACGTCTCTTACGTCCTAAAACCAGCCTCTGGAGACTCCACCAGCTGACTTCCTATTGGCTGTTGAAACAGGAGACGTCTCTTACGTTGTAAAACCAGCCTCTGGAGACGCCACCAGCTGACTTCCTATTGGCTGTTGAAACAGGAGACGTCTCTTACGTCCTAAAACCAGCCTCTGGAGACTCCACCAGCTGACTTCCTATTGGCTGTTGAAACAGGAGACGTCTCTTACGTTGTAAAACCAGCCTCTGGAGACGCCACCAGCTGACTTCCTATTGGCTGTTGAAACAGGAGACGTCTCTTACGGCCTAAAACCAGCCTCTGGAGACTCCACCAGCGGAGTCTCTATTAGTTCTTGAACAGAAGACGTCTCTTACGTCCTAAAACCAGCCTCTGGAGACTCCACCAGCTGACTTCTCTATTGGTTGTTGGAACAGGAGACGTCTCTTACGTCCTAAAACAAGCCTCTGGAGACTCCACCAGCTTCAGACCTTCTAAAACTATTTTGTATTGTCGCGACTCTTTGGTCCGAACTGGGCTTCACAGTAAACAGGTCACGACTGTAAACAATATTTAAGTCAACATGTCAGTGAACATAACAACAACAACAACAACAATGTACCCTGTAGTCCTTTTGTGCGGTGAACATCGAAAATACAGACGACTGTCAAAGCTGCCGGAGTAACAGTCCACAAAGACAAAACTACAGATTTGGTCAAAAATAGGCTTGCGTTGCCAGACCCTCCTCCACAGCACTGCGGAGGAGGGTCTGGCAAGTCCACACAGCATTCTGGGATGGGGGATAAACGTGCTCTGGTTTATCGGCATTTCTTTAAACCAATCACAATCGTCGTGGGCGGGGCTAAACGCCGGACAGAGCCACGGTGCCGCTGCTAGATAGTCTCAGGAAGGAAGTGGTTTTGGTGGAACATGTGTACGTTCAGATGTAGTTTTAGTCGTCAACAGAGACTCCGATTGGACAGATAGTCTAGCTAGTGGTCTGGATTTACCCTGCAGAGACCTGATGACCAGGTAACCATAGTCCTCAGATTGGACAGATAGTCTAGCTAGTGGTCTGGATTTACCCTGCAGAGACCTGAGGACCAGGTAACCATAGTCCTATGTCTGCAATTACCATGACAACAAGGCAACGACAAAAAAGGCAAAAGAAAAGCAACTCAAAGTTGATGAAAAGTGACTACAAGGAGACAAAAAGGAGACAAAATGGAGACAAAAAAAGACAAAAAGGAAACAAAAAGGAAGACAAAGAGGAGACAAAAGGAGACAAAAAGAAGATGAAAAGGAGACAAAAAGGAGATGAAAAGGAGACAAAGAGACAAAAAGGAGACAAAAAGGAGATGAAAAGGAGACCAAAAAAAAGACAAAAAGGATACAAAAGGAGACAAGAAGGAGACAAAAAGGAGATGAAAAGGAGACAAAAAGGAGATGAAAAGGAGACAAAAAGGAGATGAAAAGGAGACAAAAAGGAGATGAAAAGGAGATGAAAAGGAGACAAAAAGGAGATGAAAAGGAGACAAAAAGGAGACGAAAAGGAGACAAAAAGGAGATGAAAAGGAGACAAAAAGGAGACAAAGAGGAGACAAAAAGGAGACAAAAAGGAGACAAAAAGGAGACAAAGAGGAGACAAAAAGGAGACGTTTCTACCAATGTTATAAATAAAATAAAATATAAAATGTGTTTCTCTCAAAACGTTTTTCTTCTCGATCTCAAAACCTAATAAAACAAAATAAAATAAAATAAAATAATAAAATAAAATAATAATATAAGTCTTTGATCTCGATGGAATTTCTTGCTCTCGTCTCAGGATTTTTCTCTCGCTGTGAAATAAGTTTTAAAAATTATTTCTGAGAAAAAATATATAATATAATATAATATAATTATATATTTTTGCTATCAGTGTGAGAGGAATGTCCTTCAAAATAAAATGTGTTTCTCTCTAAACGTTTTTTTCTTCTTGCTCTCAAAACCTAATAAAATAAAACAAACAAATAAAACAAAATAATAAAATACAATAAAACAAACTAAAATAATAAAAACAAATAAAATAAAATACAAAACAACAAACAAAACAAACAAAAAATAAAACAATAAAATAAAATACAATAAAACAAAATAAAAATAAAATACAATAAATAAAAACAAAAATAAAATAAAATACAATACAAAAAAAAAATAAAACAAAAAAAATAAAACAAAATAAATAAAACAAATAAAAATAAAATAAAATAAAATAAAATAAAATAAAAAAAAAAAACAAAACAAAATAAAATAAAATAAAATAAGATAAAGTAAAACAAAATAAAATACAATAAAACAAAATAAAATAAGATAAAATTAAACAAAATAAAATAAAATAAAATAAAATAAAACAAAACAAAATAAAATAAGATAAAATAAAACAAAATAAAATAAAATATAATAAAACAAAACAAAACAAAACAAAACAAAACAAAATAAAAATAAGTTTAAAAAAAATTATAATTGCTCTCGATCTCTCGTCTCAGGATTTTTCTCGCGCTGTAAAAATAATGCCACGTTCCTATTGGCCAGTCAGGTGAGCCCCGCTTTTTTTCACACTGATTGCAAAAAAAAGATATATGAGAGTTAAAAAAATATATTTTTAATGATTTTCTTTCTCAGATTTTTTTTAAAAAAAATTTCAAATTTATATTGAAACTTTTTTTTTTAGTCTCAAATATTATTATTTTATTCATATTGGCAGAAAAACTTTTTCTCTCCATTTTTTTTTTTTTTGTCTCAGATAATTTACTTTCTCGCGTGTAATAAAGAAATCTATCTATCTTTTAATTTAATTTCGCTTTACTAAAACCATTTTTCACTTCTTATTTTCCTTTCAGTTTCCTATTATAACAACAGCCCTGCACCCGGGTGGCCGTGTGGACACTAAAACCATAATAACAGCCCTGCGGTAGAGCTTATTCAAGTGAAAATGTGCATCCATTGTCCTCGGTGGACGCTGTGTCCGGTCTACGGCGGTGAGACGTCCCCTGGCGTCACGCGTGGACTCATCAGAGACACGAAAACACTGACGTCTCAGGAAGAGATGATGAATTACTCATAAGCTGCAAAAAGCCCGAGCAGGTAACTGGGCGTGAGACAGGCCGCTCCAGGAGACGTCTGAATGCAAAACTCAAATTCACATTCACAGAGGACACGGAGGACACGGAGGACACGGAGGACACAGAGGACACGGAGGACACGGAGGACACGGAGGACACGGAGGACACCGGGGGCAAAGAGGATACCGAGGACACAGAGGACACAGAGGACACAGAGGACACGGAGGACACCGGGGGCAAAGAGGACACGGAGGACACAGAGGACACCAAGGACACGGAGGACAACAGTCCGTCACTCCTCTCTGAAGGTGTTTGTCCTGGGTCCCTGCTGGGTGTTTGGAGAAGACACACACACACACACACACACACACACACAGACACACACACAAAGGAACAGACACACACATACACATACACACGTGCACACACACAAAAAAACAGACAGACAGACACACACACAAACACACACAGACACACATACACACACGCACACAGACACGCGCACACACACACAGACACAGACACGCACAAACACAAACACACACATGCACACGCACGCACGCACACACACACACAGACACACACACATGCATGCACACTCACACAAACACACAGACACACACACGCACACACACTCGGTGTTGGCTCCACATGGGGGGGGGCACAAGTTGTTCCTCCAGTTATGGCTAAAGCGTGAGTTATGGTCGTGTGGAGGCTCCAGAGCCTTTGCCGTGGCCTACGCAACTGGCCTGATGCTTATACTAGTGTGTGTGTCGATATCTTAAAGAGAATAGCAGGGTTAGCAAATACTATTACATACTATATTTATATTTATATTTATATTTATAGAGACGAAGGTGTAACAGATTCCGGGAAATAGGTTACTCGACCATAATGAATTTAAGCCAAAAAGAGTAGTATGTTACTAAGCTATGTATAAGAAGATGTCTTACTTTCTTTATTGCTTAAAATAGGAGCCAATCACTGAGACTCATAAATAAAATAAAATAAAATAAAAATAAAATAAAATAATAACCTCCGCCCGCCCCCTCCCTCCCAGGTACGTGCGTTTCCGCGGCGTTGATTTAACACAGAAGCGTCATTTTACTTCCTTCTCCTCCCATTGCATTGTGGGTCCTGTTCACCAGTCGCAGCAGAGGAGGGAGCACGACGGCGGAGCTTCGGGTCCTCGGAACTTGCCGGAGCTCGGCGTGTCCGTGCACGCCGCGATGAACGCGTGCAGGTCGGTGACGCCGGCTCGCTCCTGGGTCCGAGCCTGTAGGGAGAAAAAAAACAAAAAAGCTTAAATCAGCTTCTATAATGTATATACATATATACATATATATATATATATATATATATATACATATATATATATATATTCACATCTAGGTTTCTGTATTTCAGGTTTGGTTTCATGTTGTCCTCATGTTGTCCCCATGTAGTCCTCATGTTGTCCCCATGTTGTCCTCATGTTGTCCCCATGTTGTCCCCATGTAGTCCTCATGTTGTCCCCATGTTGTCCCCATGTTGTCCCCATGTTGTCCTCATGTTGAAATTGAATTGAATTGAATTGAATTGAAATTGAATTGAATTGAAAGCCTTTATTGTCATTGTACCAGTACAATGAAATTTGGAGAGCAACTCTCTAAAAGTGCAAACATTAATAACACATACATAAATATACATATACAATACATTAGTGCAAGTCTGACTGTAGGTTGAGTATGGTGACAGCTTTGGGAAAAAAGCTATCCCTGAGTCTATTTGTTCTGGCCCGTATTGACCTGAAGCGCCTGCCTGAGGGCAACAGGTTAAAGAGATGGGAGCCGGGGTGGGTGGTGTCCCTCAGGATGTTTCTGGCCCTACTGAGACAACGGGACTTGTAGATGGCAGTCAAAGAGGGCAGAGGGCAGCCAATTATTTTTGTGCAGTGTTTGTCACCCTCTGCAGTCGCTTCCTGTCGGCCTCCGTGCAGCTGGAGTGCCACACTGTCACAGCATAGGTCAACAGGCTCTCGATGGTGGAGCGGTAGAAGGTCACCAGCAGCTGAGTTCTTAGTTGTTCCTTCCTGAGGACCCTCAGGAAGTGTAGCCGCTGCTGGGCCTTCTGACCAAAGCTGTGGTATTGGCCGACCAGGAGAGGTCTGCAGAGATGTGAATGCCGAGGAATTTGAAGGACTCCACTCGCTCTACACATCCACCGTTGACATACAGGGGGGCAGGGGCGGCTTTGTTCCGCCTGAAGTCCAGGATGAGTTCCTTGGTCTTATTGATGTTTAGTGCCAGGTTGTTTGATGCACACCACTCACTAAGTTTCAGGACCTCATCTCTATAGGCCGCCTCGTTTCCCCCTGTAATCAGCCCCACCACCGTTGTATCATCAGCGAACTTGATGATGATGTTCTCTGGGTGGGCGGGACTGCAGTCGGATGTGTATAGGGAGTAGAGTAATGGGCTCAGCACGCAGCCCTGTGGAGAGCCAGTGCTAAGAGTGCGGGAAGAAGAGAGGTGAGGACCCAGTTTCACCTGCTGGGGTCGGTTGACTAAAAAGTTCTTTATCCAGGAGCAAGTTTGTGGTGGCACCCCCAAGTTGGTTAGCTTGGGGATCAGAATGTCCGGTATTATTGTGTGAAAGCTGAGCTGAAGTCAACGAAGAGCATCCTAACGTAGCTCCCCTGTTTCTCCCAGGTGACTCAGCGCTGAGTAGAGAGCAATGGCTATGGCGTCTTCGGTGGATCTGTTAGTCCGATATGCAAACTGATGCGGATCCAGTGTGGAAGGTAGACAGGCTTTGATGTGTTTCAAAACCAGTTCTCTAAGCATTTGGTGATGACTGGGGTGAGTGCTATGGGGGCGAAAATCATTGAG
>NC_045747.1:23910251-23945251 GCF_008692095.1 Etheostoma spectabile | reverse complement strand
AAGCAGCGTTTCCATAAGATAAACACATGAGTGTTGGGTTTACGTGTTGCAGGAGGACGCCTCTGAAGATGGAGCGCCCGCACAGCAGCAGCGACAGCAGGCAGACGGACGCCACCAGCACGTCCAGGAACTCCCGGGCGTAGTTCTCCGCTGACGGGGGACCGAGCAAAGGCATAAAAACAGTCATTACTAGACCTTCCTCCACAGCGCTGCGGAGGAGGGTTTGGTGAGTCCACACAGCATTCTGAGATGGGAGGAAAACGTGCCCTGGTTTATTGGCATTTCTTTAAATTAATCACAATTGTCTTGGCCGGACGGAGCCACGGTGCCGCTGCTAAATAGTCTCAGGAAGGAAGTTGTTTTGGTGGAACGTGGGTACGTTCAGAAGTAGTTTAAGTCGTCAACAGAGACTCTGATTGGACAGGTAGTCTAGCTAGCTAGACTGCTAGCTAGACTGCTAGCTAGACTATCTGTCCAGTCAGTTTCTGTTTGAGATCTGAGGAGCAGGTAACCAGAGTCCTATGTCTGCAATTACCACGACAACAAGGCGATGACAAAGGCGACCAAAAAGGCAAAAAAAAGCAACTTAAAGACGTAGAAAAGTGACTACAAAGCGACAAAAAGGAGACAAAAAGGAGACAAAAGGTGTCGAAAAGACGTCAAAAAGGAGACAAAAGGCGTCGAAAAGGAGACAAAAAGGAGACAAAAATGAGACAAAAAGGAAACAAAAAGGAGACAAAAAGGAAACGAAAAGGCGTCAAAAATGAGACAAAAAGGAGACAAAAAGGAGACAAAAAGGAGACAAAAAGGAAACGAAAAGGCGTCGAAAAGGAGACAAAAATGAGACAAAAAGGAGACAAAAAGGAAACAAAAAGGAGACAAAAAGGAAACGAAAAGGCGTCAAAAAGGAGACAAAAAGGAGACAAAAAGGAGACAAAAAGGAAACAAAAAGGAGACAAAAAGGAAACGAAAAGGCGTCAAAAAGGAGACAAAAAGGAGACAAAAAGGAGACAAAAAGGTGTCAAAAAGGAAACAAAAAGGAGACAAAAGGCGTCGAAAAGGAGACAAAAAGGAGACAAAAAGGAAAAAAAAAGGAGACAAAAAGGAAACGAAAAGGCGTCAAAAAGGAGACAAAAAGGAGACAAAAAGGAGACAAAAAGGTGTCAAAAAGGAGACAAAAAGGAAACAAAAAGGAAACAAAAGGAGACAAAAAGGCGTCGAAAAGGAGAAGAAAAGGAGATGAAAAGGAGACAAAAAGGTGTCAAAAAGGAGACAAAAAGGAAACAAAAAGGAAACAAAAAGGAGACAAAAAGGCGTCGAAAAGGAGACAAAAAGGTTACAAAAAGGAGAAGAAAAGGAGATGAAAAGGAGACAAAAAGGTGTCAAAAAGGAGACAAAAAGGAAACAAAAAGGAAACAAAAAGGAGACAAAAAGGCATCGAAAAGGAGACAAAAAGGTGACAAAAAGGAGAAGAAAAGGAGATGAAAAGGAGATGAAAAGGCGATAACGTTTCTACCAATGTTATGTAACCCCGGTCGTCAACAGAGACTCAGATTGGACAGATAGTCTAGCTAGCGGTCTGGATTCACCCTGCAGAGACCTGAGGACCAGGTCACCATAGTCCTCAGATTGGACAGATAGTCTAGCTAGTGGTCTGGATTTACCCTGCAGAGACCTGAGGACCAGGTAACCATAGTCCTCAGATTGGACAGATAGTCTAGCTAGTGGTCTGGATTTACCCTGCAGAGACCTGAGGACCAGGTAACCATAGTCCTCAGATTGGACAGATAGTCTAGCTAACTGTCTGGATTGACCCTGCAGAGACCTGAGGACCAGGTGACCATAGTCCTCAGATATCAGCCGCAGGTTAGAGCACCAACACAGAGACAGAGGATTCGGCCGAAAAGAAGGGGTTTCCGGCGGCACCGGAGCAATCCCGGAAATGAAAAGGTTGTCGATGTAGACTAGTAGGAGACCGATGAACAAACATCTGGACCAACCACGTATCCGTTGCATTGCAGGTCCTCCACCACCCGTTAACTCACCGTGTCCAGACAGGTTGGGGTCTCTACACTCGTGGATGGAGGCCTCGTTCTGCAGACGGATCTTCACTTTGCCGCTGTGCACGCTGTTATCCATGACGATCTGATAGCAACAAGAACCAGAGTAAATCTAAAAACCTCCTTACACAGCTCCATGAGTTCATCTTAATGGGTAACTGGACCCTATTTCCCCGTGTTTTTGGGTCTGAGTGACGGAGGGAAACAACAATCTTTGAAATTGTTCCAGTATTAAATAAACTGGAATGTAATGCACCTGCAACCCCGTCCACTAAAGAATCTGTTATTGCAGCTAACAGGCTGAGGTTATTATTCTAAGTGTCTGACAACATTATGGGATGGATCCCTACAGAGACAAACCTTTTAGTTAAAGAATAAGATCCTTTATCTTTAACGTGAAACAGCCCCGAAATCACCATCACCAAACCCTCCAGACTTTATTATCGTAAAACACACTTTTTCAAAGTCGACAGAAACTAAATAAAACCATCAAAAGCCGCCTTGGTTCGTCTTTCCACTTTTCCAACAATCCCTGTACTGGTTTGGTTGAAATTAATCATTAATTCACCCATTTACATGTGGAGACATGCTGCTCTATACACGCTAAAAGTACCGTTTGTTTTTTTAAAGTGTCCATATTATGAAAAAAATCACTTTTTTCTGGGATTTTGGTGTTATTTTGTGTCTCTGGTGCTTCCACATGCTTACACACTTGGAAAAAAAACCCCATCCATGGTGTTCTGAGTGAGATCCGGTTTCTGAATGTCCTCTGATCCGGTTTCTGAGTGTCCTCTGATCTGGTTTCTGAATGTCCTCTGATCTGGTTTCTGAGTGTCCTCTGTCTTCAGTCTCCGGGTGAGATGTCCAACATCTGCACGGCTTTCTACGTCCCTAGAGACGAGGTGGCTAACCGTAGCATGCTAGCTCGTTCTCAATGGAAAAACACTGCTCCAACAGCCACTAGTTCACCATAATCTCCAAAAGAACTACTTCCTGTCCCTGTGCTACTTCCTGTCCCTGTTCTGGAGGCATTCCACAAGTGTCCCTGGCCTAGAAGAAGTCTCCCAGCTGATCCGGCCTTGGACTGACCAAAGCTGGAGAAAGAGTTATCAGCTGATGGGATCTTACCGAGCTACTGAGCATGTGCAGCTCCCAACAAAGATAGGATAGAAGGGAGATGTCTCACTCTGGAGCTAAGACTAGTGAGATGTCTCACTCTGGAGATAAAACTAGTGAGATGTCTCACTCTGGAGCTAAGACTAGTGAGATGTCTCACTCTGGAGATAAAACTAGTGAGATGTCTCACTCTGGAGATAAAACAGAGACCTGAACACACAGGGTGACAACAGGATCTGCAGCAATGAACAGAACAAAAAAAACATGGTGTTTTTTGAAAATGAAACCATGGAGACCTGTTCTGGTACAACCTCAAAATACAATTATGAACCTGGACATGATCAGAATATTTCACCCATTTAAATGTGGAAATATGTTGCTCTGTACGCGCTAAAATGGCTGATTATTTACATGGAGTCTGGTGGGTTTGGTGATGATGATTTCGAGGCCGTTTCTGGTTAAAAAAAAGGATTTAGGATAATAATCTGAGCCTGTCAGTGGCAAAAACTGAATTTTTAGTGGATGGAAATTGCCCATTTTTTCTATATATGCAAACATAGCAGTCTGGTTCAAGACAGCCGGTTGCATGGTCTTGCTCAATTCTAGACCAATTTTAAATCCCAATGCATGTGAAAATAAGGCTCCAGGTTGAAAAAAAAACCCAATGTCACCCATTAACGCTTATACCAAACTCATTATAACATAAAACTTAACAGTTGTGATAAATCGGGACGTCATAATTCTGTCTATTTAAACAGGAATAACCGAGGAGATGTAGTTCACCGTGATGGCGAAGGTGTAGCAGTCGGGGATTTCATTGTGTATAACGGTCTGAATGTTGATGGCCTTCAGCTGGAAGTCAATGGTTACGTTGATCAGCCTGGACACAAATATGTGACAGACAGACGAAGAAAAGTCAATGTGAGTTCAAGACGTAACACCGTGAAGAGCAATCGCACCTTTTTTTTTTCTATTTCCAATGTCGTAAAAAACAAACGTAATGTCATCTGACTTGTGAAACTGGAGAGTGAAGTTCTTGTAGTCGGGGTTTCCTGCAGCAGAAGTGTCCGTCGGTGGGTTCAGGCCGATGCAATCTGCAAGAAAAATCAGAAAATAGCTTTAAGAGGAAGTCAAGAATATCCAGGGGAAGTTTTTTTTTTTTAAAAAACCTTAAAACCTTCTTGTTTCCTCGTCACATGAAGCAGAAAACCACACTTCTGCACTTCCTCAAAGCATTCAAATGCTGAATCGTCCACTTGGAGCTTTCTTTTATTTGTCTTACTGTATTTATTTTGACATAAGATGGATCATGCACTGCCAAAAGTCATCATCAAGTGTGTGTAAATAACTCCCTTTCCCAAGACAGAGTTGCTACTAAAGGGAGAGGGAAAAGCTAACGGTCTGTAGTGTGTTTTTGGAGAAATATTTCCAGGCTTTAAAAGCAGAGCACAGTCTTGACATAGTATGTGGAACGGCAACACACATTGTTGTTGTTGTTATTGTTTGCTTGTTTGTTTGTATTTTGTTTAGAGGACGCCCTTGAAAGTGAGATGGTGCATCTCAAGGAGTTATCCTAGTTAAAGAATTTCAAAAGGAGAATATCCAGGGACAAATCTAATGATAAATCTATTTTTTTTTCAAAGCGACAAACACGTTAACAACAAACACCCTTTTTTTTTTTCTTTTTTTTTTTTTTAAAGTAACTAAAAGCTAAATGAAAGCGTAGGAGGAAAAAAAAAGCAACAAAAGCACCGAAAAGCGACAAAAACCACGGAAAAAAGCAGGTTTAAATCTCGAGGGGGGAAAAAAAGCATCAAAAACATCCCCAAAAAAAAAGAAAGAGAAAACAACCTAAGAAAATATGCAACAAAATTCATCCAAACCGGAGGAAAAAGCAGAGATATCTGACAGGTAAAGGTCACGTACCGGTGACGACGTGGGGGTCGATGTGGAAGGTGTCGTTGACGGGGTCGATGGTGCCGTTGCTATAGCAACTCTGGCAGAGGGAGAGGGCGCTGCCGTTCACCCCGACCCCCAACACGTACGCATAGCGGCCCACGGAGATCCGGGGCAGGGCCAGGTACTGGGGGGGGGGGGGGGGGGAAAGAAGCAAATCACAAGGTTATAAATTGCAGTATATATATATATATATATATCGCAGAATATTGCACTATATTTAAAATTGCAGTAATGATTCCCACTCCTATTGAAAGCAATGCCAACGTTGACCCTCTCACTTTGTGTTTTCGCTTCAACATCAAAGCAAATTGGAACATTTTGGTCGCCTAAACATGTCTTGTTCAACCAACCAAGCTACCGCTAACATTAGCTGGTAAGGTAACAGAAATCCGGTTGACTAAAAGGACATAGAGGACATATGAGACAAGGTCCCTCAAGAAGGCACAATCAGTCCTGGCCGACCCCAGTCCCCCGTCCCCGTCCCCCGTCCCCGAAAAGCTGCTTCATGTTGTTGCCGTCTGGCGGCAGATTCAGTCTAAAGCCCAAATGCAGGACAGACAGACACAAAGACTCTTCTGTCCCCGCTGCTGTAGGCTTTTATTAATAAGTCAATGTGGTGAGGATGCCTCCTGGGGGGGTCCCTAGGGAGGTGGTCCAAGGCACGTCCAGCTGGGAGGAGGCCTCGGGGAAGATCCAGGACTAGGTGGAGGGACGTCCAGCTGGGAGGAAGCCTCGGGGAAGACCCAGGACTAGGTGAAGGGACGTCCAGCTGGGAGGAGGCCTCGGGGAAGACCCAGGACTAGGTGGAGGAACGTCCAGCTGGGAGGAGGCCTCGGGGAAGACCCAGGACTAGGTGGAGGGACGTCCAGCTGGGAGGAGGCCTCGGGGAAGACCCGGGACTAGGTGGAGGGACATCCAGCTAGGAGGAGGCCTCGGTGAAGACCCAGGACTAGGTGGAGGGACGTCCAGCTGGGAGGAGGCCTCGGAGAAGACCCAGGACTAGGTGGAGGGACGTCCAGCTGGGAGGGGGCCTCGGGGAAGACCCGGGACAAGGTGGAGGGACGTCCAGCTTGGTGGAGGCCTCGGGGAAGACCCAGGACTAGGTGGAGGGACGTCCAGCTGGGAGGAGGCCTCGGGGAAGACCCGGGACAAGGTGGAGGGATTATATCTCCAACCTGGCCTGGGAACGCCTCGGGATCCCCCAGTCGGAGCTGGTTGATGTGGCTCCGGGAAAGGGAAGTTTGGGGTCCCCTACTGGAGCTGCTGCCCCCCGAGACCCGATACCGGATAAGCGGATGAAGATGGATGGATGGAATGTGAGGTGTGGACTTCCGCGTAGAACATATTTGTTTTGTTCCTAGATGTATGGCTGTTGTCTTGTATAACCTGTGTGTTATTTATTTATGTCACATGCTGCTGCACAACAAATTGCCCCCCCCCCCCCGGGGATAATAAAGACTCCTTGAACCATAGGGTGACCGGAGCAATCCCAGAAGTGGAAAGTCATGAATATGGACTAGGTTGGATGCCACTGGAGAGGGAGAAGGTGTTGCGCAATTTTGGATGAATCAGCCGAAACGACTCGTAGCTGAGATGATTCGTAGGCGGGCCGTTACCTGCTGGACGGCGAAGCGGACGCGGCTGTAGACCTCCTCCTGCGTGTGCGCGGCCTGAGGACCCCGGTCCGAGTAACCCTCCAGGAAGAGATGCTTGAACGCGTCCGTGTTCTCGTCTTTAAAGGTCACCACCATCTGGTTGCTCAGTCCAAACAGCGTCAGCTGAGAGACAAAGACAACAAACAAACAATGAGCTGCACGATAGGAATTTTACACACTGGTGTAAAATGAAACATATTACCATTTGTCTTTTGTTTGTGTTTTATCTTTGTATTTTTATGTGGTTTTGTTTTTTCCATTCGTCTTTTACAAAACGCTGTTGATGGTTTGAGATGACCCTCTTGTTGTCCTCGGGTCAAATTGACACATTTTCCTATATTAATGTTAATTGTGATCAACCAAAATAACATGATTGATTCCAACGCTCTTTGCCAAGTACAAATCTCTACTTTCATTAATTTTGGGTCTTATTCTCTGTCTGTCTGTGTGTGTGTGTGTGTCTCTGTCTGTGTGTGTGTGTGTGTGTGTCTGTGTGTGTGGCTGTGTGTGTGTGTGTGTGTGTTTCTGTGTGGGAGTGTGGCTGTTGTGTGTGTGTGTGTGTGTGTGTGTGTGTGTGTGTGTGTGTGTGTGTGTGTGTGTGTGTGTGTGTGTGTGTGTGTGTGTGTCTGTGTCTGTGTGTGTGTGTGTCCTGTCTGTGTGTGTGTGTGTGGTGTGTCTGTGTGTGTGGCTGTGGTGTTGTGTGTGTGTTTCTGTGTGTGTGTGGCTGGTGTGTTGTGTGTGTGTGTTTCTGTGTGTGCGTTTGTCTGTCTGTCTGTCTGTGTGTGTGTGTGTGTGTCTGTGTGTGCGTTTGTCTGTCTGTCTGTCTGTGTGTGTGTGTGTCTGTGTGTGTATGTGTTTTCTATGTTTCTGTGTGTCTGTGTGTGTGTATGTGTTTCTATGTTTCTGTGTGTCTGTGTGTGTATGTGTTTCTATGTTTCTGTGTGTCTGTGTGTGTGTATGTGTTTCTATGTTTCTGTGTGTCTGTGTGTGTCTGTGTGTCTCTAAGTCTGTGTGTGTGTGTGTGGTGTGTGTGTGTGTGTGTGTTTTCTATGTTTCTGTGTGTCTGTGTGTGTCTGTGTGTCTGTGTGTCTGTGTTCTGTCTGTGTGTGTGTGTGTGTGTGTGTGTGTTTCTATGTTTCTGTGTGTCTGTGTGTCTGTGTGTGTGTGTGTGTGTGTGTGTGTGTGTGTATGTGTGTGTGTGTGTGTGTGTGTGTGTGTGTGTTATCCACCTGCAGAGTCACGATGAAGATCTTGAGCAGCTGCAGGAAGAGTTTGAAAGGCTTGCGGCCCTTGGCCTGATACTTGTCACAAGGGCTCATGAAGAAGTACTTGAGGTTCCTCTTCAGGACCTCCTCCTCCTCCTCTTCCTCCTTCCTCGGCCTCTGCAGGGACTCAGGGCCCCCCAGAGCAGGAGGACGAGGGGTCCCGCCCCCAAGAGGTTCCTGGGACCCATAGCCGGTCACGGAGGAGAGGAGCCTGTTGTTTTCTGGGAAATACAAAGAAATCCTGGTTTCAGAAGATGATCGGGATTCATTAAACTCATTAAATGTTAAACTGGGACTTCAGTTTCCTCAAAATCAGTCAGAATGGAAGCAGAAGAGGCCGACACATCTTTACTTTTAGTCCCTTTAGTATAAATCAGGCTAAAAAACACAATACAGTAAATACTGGTGCTCATCAGGTTGCATACCCGTGCTTAAATTGACTAAAAAGAGGAATAAAAAAAAGAATCTTTTTTAAATGTATCTTAATGCCTTAATTAAACAAAATGAAAAATCACAGGACACCAATTTTCTTTGTGAATGAATAATGTATCATAAATAAATAAATGTTCTTCCTTAAAATACAGGGGCATAAGTATACACCCCCCTATGTTAAAATACAGGGGCATAAGTATACACCCCCCTATGTTAAAATACAGGGGGCATAAGTATACACCCCCCTATGTTAAAATACAGGGGCATAAGTATACACCCCCTATGTTAAAATACAGGGGGCATAAGTATACACCCCCCTATGTTAAAATACAGGGGCATAAGTATACACCCCCCTATGTTAAAATACAGGGCATAAGTATACACCCCCTATGTTAAAATACAGGGGCATAAGTATACACCCCCCTATGTTAAAATACAGGGGCATAAGTATACACCCCCCATGTTAAAATACAGGGGCATAAGTATACACCCCCTATGTTAAAATACAGGGGGCATAAGTATACACCCCCCTATGTTAAAATACAGGGACATAAGTATACACCCCCCTATGTTAAAATACAGGGACATAAGTATACACCCCCTATGTTAAAATACAGGGGGCATAAGTATACACCCCCCTATGTTAAAATACAGGGGCATAAGTATACACCCCCTATGTTAAAATACAGGGGCATAATTATACACCCCCTATGTTAAAATACAGGGGCATAATATATACACCCCCCTATGTTAAAATACAGGGGGCATAAGTATACACCCCCATGTTAAATACAGGGGCATAAGTTATACACCCCCATGTTAAAATACAGGGGCATAAGTATACACCCCCCATGTTAAAATACGGGGGCAAAAGTATACACCCCCTATGTTAAAATACAGGGGGCATAAGTATACACCCCCTATGTTAAAATACAGGGACATAAGTATACACCCCCCTATGTTAAAATACAGGGACATAAGTATACACCCCCTATGTTAAAATACAGGGACATAAGTATACACCCCCCTATGTTAAAATACAGGGACATAAGTATACACCCCCCTATGTTAAAATACAGGGGCATAATTATACACCCCCTATGTTAAAATACAGGGGCATAAGTAACACCCCCCTATGTTAAAATACAGGGGGCATAAGTTACACCCCCCTATGTTAAAATACAGGGCATAAGTATACACCCCCCTATGTTAAAATACAGGGACATAAGTATACACCCCCTATGTTAAAATACAGGGGGCATAAGTATACACCCCCCTATGTTAAAATACAGGGGCATAAGTATACACCCCTATGTTAAATACAGGGGCATAATATACACCCCCTATGTTAAAATACGGGGCATAAGTATACACCCCCTATTTTAAAAAATACAGGGGGCATAAGTATACACCCCCATGTTAAAATACAGGGGCATAGTATACACCCCCCAGTTGGCTGTAAAAAAATACAGGGGCATAAGTATACACCCCCCATGTTAAATACAGGGGCATAAGTACTCACCCCCTAGTTAAAATACAGGGGGCATAAGTATACACCCCCCTATGTTAAAATACAGGGACATAAGTATACACCCCCCTATGTTAAAATACAGGGACATAAGTATACACCCCCTATGTTAAAATACAGGGACATAAGTATACACCCCCCTATGTTAAAATACAGGGGCATAAGTATACACCCCCCTATGTTAAAATACAGGGGGCATAATTATACACCCCCTATGTTAAAATACAGGGGCATAAGTATACACCCCCCTATGTTAAAATACAGGGGGCATAAGTATACACCCCCCTATGTTAAAATACAGGGGCATAAGTATACACCCCATGTATCAAGACACGGGACCACGTCACGGATCCGTTTCTGAGTCAGTGTGTCTGGAGCAGGAAGGGTCACGAGACAACGTACCTGTGGCGCTGTCCTGGGGACAGGTGTGACCTGTAGTCGTCATGGTGACGGGGACTTCACGCGGGGCTGGTGGAGACGGACATTAGCAGCACAGACAGCGACCTGGGACTGGAGTCATGTTAGGGGTCAACGCACATCAATTAACGCAGATCAATTAACGCATATTTCACTATGACATCACACTATGATATTACACTATGATATTAAGCTATAATTTTAAAATATGCCATTAAAATATGATATTAAGGGATGCAGCTCGGTGTCGCGGTGTTGTGACACACACACACACACACAGGTAAACACACCGCGAGCTTCCTGGTTACCGCGTGACCGCCGCCACGTGACCGGTGACGGACGGATTGCATTTTATTTTTTTTTTAATATTAGTAAGAAATACAGTTACAAACATTCATTACAATCATTCATCACGGCTCATAATAAGATTATAAAGAAAAATAATTGTCTGTAATATGAGACCAAGTAGAAATATAAACAGATCCATGAAGAAAGCAAAATAAAAATAATAAAAAGTAAATATATAAATAGAAATATGACAGATTTACAAACCTCGTTAGTGATACTGACAACATATGTTATTATTTAAATAGATTGCAGTATGTATCAGATATAGTTATAGCTACTCAATATTTTGAGAAACGTGGTCTTTTATTTTGAAAATTCTTTTAACCCTCATGTTGTCCTCATGTTGTCCTCATGTTGTCCTCATGTTGTCTTCATGTTGTCTTCATGTTGTCCTCATGTTGCCCTCATGTTGTCCTCATGTTGTCCTCATGTTGTCTTCATGTTGTCCTCATGTTGTCCTCATGTTGTCCTCATGTTGTCCTCATGTTGTCCCCATGTTGTCCTCATGTTGTCCTCATGTTGTCCTCATGTTGTCTTCATGTTGTCCTCATGTTGTCCTCATGTTGTCCCCATGTTGTCCTCATGTTGTCCTCATGTTGTCCTCATGTTGTCCTCATGTTGTCCCCATGTTGTCCCCATGTTGTCCTCATGTTGTCCTCATGTTGTCCTCATGTTGTCCTCATGTTGTCTTCATGTTGTCCTCATGTTGTCCTCATGTTGTCCTCATGTTGTCTTCATGTTGTCCTCATGTTGTCCTCATGTTGTCCTATATCAATGTTCTTTTTAATTCCCCAAAATAACATGATTGATTCCAACGCTCTTTGCCAAGTACAAATCTCTACTTTCATTAATTTTGGGTCTTATTCTATTTTATAGCATTGTAAAACAAAGTGAAGTGTTGTTGAAATAGTATTGAGTAAAAGTTGACATATTCCAGTCTGTGATTATCATCAACATCCATTCCTTTAATTTTAGTCTCAATAATTCCTAATTTCTGCTTTTCTAACTCAAACATTAGGTATAATTTCCTATAAATGACTATTTACTGACCATAAATCCCAAAAATAACTGTAAAACTGAAGTTAATCGTGCTGAAAACGTCAAAACAAGCGACAAACGTTCTTATTAAGAAAGCTACTCAATATTTTGAGAAACATGGTGTTTATTTTGAGAACTCTTTTACTGATTTTAATTTTTAATTTTTCATGTTGATTGACCTGCCGGGCGAGTTTGGCAGGATGACGTCCACAGAATAATACGTCAGACACACGAGTTATATTTCTCTTTTATTATCGTTCTGTTCATCATTACACACAGAAACAGCAGCAGCAGTGATACTGAACACAAGGAGCACGATGGGGAGCAGGGTGGGAGACAAACATATTAATACGCATACTTCCCAAAATGTAGAACTACTTCTTAAATATTATTCTGACAGTATTAGAGACAGAAAGGACATGAGAGACAGAGAGAGACACAGAGAGCAAGACAGACAGAGAGAGAGAGAGTGACAGAGACAGGAGAGGGACAGAGAGAGAGAGATCGGGGGAGAGAGAGACAGAAAGAGAGACAGGGCGTTAAAGAGACAGCGTTAGAGAGACAGGAGAGAGACAGACAGAGCGAAAGAGAGGGACAGAGAGAGCAAGAGACATATCGAGAGAGAGACAGATTGAGAGACAGAGCGAGACAAGAGAGGGACAGAGAGAGCAAGAGACATATCGAGAGAGAGACAGAGAGAGCAAGAGACATATCGAGAGAGAAACAGATTGAGAGACAGAGCGAGACAAGAGAGGGACAGAGAGAGCAAGAGACATGTCGAGAGAGAGAGAGAGACAGAGAAAGCAAGAGACATATCGAGAGCGTGACAGATTGAGAGTCGGAGCGAGACAGAGAGAGAGAGAGACAGACAGGAAAGTGACAGAGAGAGAAAGACAGATAGAGCGAAAGAGAGGGACAGAGAGAGCAAGAGACAGATCGAGAGAGAGAGACAGAGCATTAGAGAGACAGAGAGAGAGAGAGAAACCAAACCCAGTTCTGTATTTCATCATTTGGACGTTCCACATTTCATCCGTGGCGTTAACGACCGGATCAAAACGGCTGAAGACTTAGTCTTTAATTTGTCTAAAGACGATGGGATCAGGTTTATAAAACAGCATCATCATGTACGTTTTGTTGTTTTCATTAAAGAAAGTTAACTCCCCGTTACTAAGTCACACACTCGGAATAACATACAGAAACACACAGCTGCAGGTAAACTGGAATGAAAACACACATTCATTTATTTTAATGTTTGGACCCTCCGGTCTGTTAAATACAACGTGTTGTAGAATTAAAGCTTTAGTACACACACAAAACACACACAACACACACACACACACACACACACACACACCCACACACACCAACCACACACACCCACACACACCACACACCACACACACACACACACACACACACACACACACACACCCACACACACACACACCAACACACACACACACCACACACACACCCCCACAACACACACACACACACTTTTGAGCGAGATCTGGTTTTTCAAATGCTATAAAATTGAATAAGACCCAAAATTAATGAAAGTAGAAATGTGTACTTGGCAAAGAGCGTTGGAATCAATCATGTTATTTTGGGAATTAATAACGAACATTGATATAGGACAACCTGAGACAAAAATGAGGACAACATGAGACAACCATGAGGGCAACATGAGGGCAACATGAGGACAACATGAGGACACATGAGGACAAATGAGGGCAACATGAGGACAACATGAGGGCAACATGAGGGCAACATGAAGACAACATGAAGACAACATGAGGGCAACATGAGGGCAACATGAGGACAACATGAGGACAACATGAGGACAACATGCGGGCACATGCGGGCAACATGCGGCAACATGAGACAACATGAAGACAACATGAAGACCAACATGAGGCAACATGAGGGCAACATGAGGGCAACATGAGGACAACATGCGGGCAACATGCGGGCAACATGAAGACAACATGAAGACAACATGAAGACAACATGAAGACAACATGAGGGCAACATGAGGACAACATGAGGGCAACATGAGGACAACATGAGGACAACATGAGGACAACATGAGGACAACATGAGGATAACATGAGGACAACATGAGGACAACATGAGGGTTAATCTGTTATAATTGAGCTGTGATGCAAAAAAAAATATGCCGGGGAACAATAAAATTCTACATGAACTTAAGTAAACATTGTGTCCATTTACGAGATAAAACAGAAGTGAGATGATCCACAAAAATAGGAAAATTGAACCAACAATCTGCAAGTTTTCTGCTCTTGGCGCGGCCATTCATTCATTCATCCACAACGTCACCGTCTCATAAGTTACTACGAAGACATTCAGTCAGCGACAAACACTATCAACCCCGCCCCCCCCTCCCCCTGCAGTCCGTCCCTATCTGCCGTCCAACGCCTTGTCCCGGGCGATGACCGACTCGTTGAACTTGATCATGAGCGTGGTGCCCTTGTGCCAGTGGGCGGTGACCTTGGCGGGGAAGCCGCTGTGCGTGAGGACGGCCTCCACGACGCCGCCGGTGAAGGCGGCGCAGTTCAGGCTGCTGTTCTCCTTCGGCACCGAGATGTACGCGTTGATCAGCGGCTCCTTCTCGATGATGTAGTACGTCTTGTCGTCGTCGTTGGCCTGCTCCAGCTTGTCCGCCTCCTTCCCGAACAGAGACTTCCACACGTTAACCTTTAAAAAAAAAAAAAAAGGAAAGAAAACCGTTAAAGAGGTAAAAAGTTACTCAAGTCTTGCAGGCCGGCTTTGTTGCACGAGTAGCCGATGCTCCAACACTACGCTTCCACTATAAATATAAATATAAATATATATATAATGACACTGGGCACGAGAGCAGCGTAGTGGTGCGTATGCTCCGCAGAGATCTGCTCTACAAGCGTAAAAATAGGTCTTCTTTTTATATTTTGTACACAGAAATGGATCATAAAGTGTCTATATTTCTTTGCAATTAAACTACCGCTAAAAGAAAATTACTTACAGGACAAATGTGGCACAAAATGAACCTAGGGGTTAATATTTTTTTTAATTTGTTTTATTTAGCTCAGGCAGTCAACAATGTTGCAGGACAAAAAAAAAAAATTCAAGCCATAGATGAAACGCAACCAATCAGAAATTAACAAAAAAAATAAAATTATAAAAAAGGTTTAGTTTAATTCCTATTAACACATCGGGTACCGAGTCCGACCGCTCTCTGGGATTTGGCAATGGTTTTTCTTGGGATTTAATCTGTTAAAAGCTCTCAGAGGGAATTAGACTCCACAGAGCCGCCCTTTCTATTTGATGCTGCCTTTCTTTAAATGACTGCTCATTTCTTTAAATTTCTTATGCTGCACTGTAACTTTTATTCTTGTGTTTTATGTGTCTATTTTTTAACTGTCTATTCATGTGTTTTACCGGTTTTTAATGCCTATGATTTTTAACTGTTTTTACTTGTGTTTTATCTGTTTAACTGATTTTGTGTAAAGCACTTTGAATTGCCCTGTTGCTGACATGTGCTCTACAGATAAAGCTGCCTTGCCTTGCCACTGGGCAACTAAACAAGCCCTGAAAATTTCCCCAAAATCGTTGAAACATTCAGATGACATATGCCACGAGACCCCCCTCCACTCTAAAACCATCAGCGGTGTTTAATTCAATTCAATTTTATTTATAGTATCAATTCATAACAAGAGTTATCTCGAGACCCTTTACAGATGGAGCAGGTCTAGACCACACTCCAGAATATACAAGGACCCAACAGGTCTAGTAGTTTCCTCCAGAGCAAGCAACAGTGCGACAAAAACTCCTTTTAAGAAGAAACCTGGGACAGACCCAGGCCCAGGCCCAGACCCAGGCCCAGGCCCAGACCCTTGGTAGGCGGTGTCTGACGACCGGTTGGGGTTAGAATGAAGGGTGGCAATAACAGTCCCAAAAAATAGTAGTCTGTAGTAGTTTTTTGTTGTAGTTCGTGGCATAGCAGGGCACTGTGGGGCATTACAAGACACAGCAGGACGCAGCAGGACGTAGCAGGACGCAGCAGGACGTAGCAGGACGCAGCAGGACGTAGCAGGACTTAGCAGGACTTAGCAGGACTTAGCAGGGCTTAGCAGGGCGCAGCAGGGCGCAGCAGGGCCCAGCAGGACGTAGCAGGACGCAGCAGGACGTGACATGGCATCGCAGAACGTGTAGCGGGACCATGGCAACCATTGTTTTGACACTAAGGTACTCAAATTCGCTTTAAAAAAAAAATTTGATTTCTATACCATACTCTATGAAACTTGGGGTTTGAGCTTTATTTAATAAGCTTATGACGCAGATCCCAAAAAAATTGTTTTTATCTTTGTTTCAGTATTATCTAGCATTTCTAATTTAACCCTCGCCTACCTTGATGAAGAGCAGCATGTTCAGCACCTTGGTCTCCCGCTTGCCGTTCTTCTCTCTCAGCACCAGCACGTCCAGCATGCTGGCGCCCACGCTCTGGCCCATGTCCGCCAGGCGGGTCTGCAGCTCCGACACCGAGTACACGCGGCTCTGGCAGTACTGGACCATCTCGGAGAACAGGAGGGCGAAGGCGCTCACGCTGACCTCGGTCTTGGGTCGGGTCAGGGGTCGCTCCAAGATGTTGGACTTCCCTCGAGTGAAGCGTGTGTCCATTTTCTGTCGGGAGGGTTAAACAGGTTAGTAACTTCCGACTGTGGGACAACATGGAGGACAACATGGAGGACACAATAACAAAGACACGCTGCTGTTTAATTGTGCGAGCGACAGCCCATCGACAGGTGTTTTTGTCGTCTGCAGGACGACGAACGGGAAAGGACACGGATAAGATGTTGTGTTTTCATACATACTTAAAATTCACACCTGGTCACTTTATCACTGGACTCAACATTCACACTTTAATAATAATTTATGGTCTTTGTTTATTTAACGAATGTTCTTATTGTTGTTATTAGTATTATTATTGTTATTTAGTTGTCTTTATACTGTCTTTTTTTTTTGTCTATTTTTTATTTCTTTTTTCTTGCTAAAACTGCAGCTGCAATTTCCAATTTCCTTACGGGAGTCATCCCAAAAGGATCAATAAAGAGAAGTCCAGTCTAAGTCTCTATACGGCCTATTTATGAATCATTGGAAACATGTTGTGTCTGTGTAGGTTTCTTGGCAAAGGAGTTTGTCCACAATAATGTTTATTGTCACTGAAATATGTTCACTGCACCAAAGCCTACATTGAAAGTCAGTCGTCAGCAACGCGTCACCAACTGGGGGTTAGCAAGATCTAGCCCTGAGTTTCCCACCTCTGATTCCCAGATAATAGATAGAGAGATAGAGAGAGATAGATAGATAGAGAGATAGAGAGATAGATAGAGAGATAGATAGATAGATAGATAGAGAGATAGATATTTATTGATCCCCAAAAAACTGGAAATTATTACGGTGTTACAGCAGCACACGTACATTAGTCACACAACACAGAATATAACAAATGAGATACTAGGAATAAATATACATACATAAAGTATACCTAATGATGATGATGTTTTCACTGGGGGAAATGGTTTTCCAAAGTCAATGAATGCACAGTTAACCGTTACGCAACATGCAGCGCGCCAGAGAGTCACCTGTGTGAAGATATTTCACACCTGTCACTCCAACTAGTCTGCCTGCAGAGTAAATGTATCGAGGGGTGGTATTAGTCCTGCAGTGTACAATCCTACCAATTTAATCAAGCACATCCAAAAGCACCATGCAAATTCATGACAACTATGTTATTTTGTCTTAGTTAGGAAAGTCTGGTGCCTTTAGTCTCTTACACACGGCGGAAGGAAAGTATAAGGTATACTGTTTATTATTAATTCAACAACGGTATCTTAAGACAGATACACAAAGCCCAGGTATCGGGTCTGGAAAAGTTGGATTGGTGCATTCCTAATCTATTTCAATTCTATTTTATTTATAGTATCAGTTCAGAACAAGAGTTATCTGGAGACCCTTTACAGATGGAGCAGGTCTAGACCACACTCCAGAATTTACAAGGACCCAACAGGTCTAGTAGTTTCCTCCAGAGCCAGCAACAGTGGCGAGGAAAAACTCCCCTTTGGGAAGAAACCTGGGACAGACCCAGACCCAGGCCCAGGCCCAGACCCAGGCCCAGACCCAGGCCCAGATGACCGGTTGGGGTTAAAATGAAGAGTGGCAATAACAGTCACAAAAGATAGTAGTTTGTAGTAGTTCTTTGTTGTAGTTGTAATCTTAAGAAATATTACAAAAAAATGTGTGAAAAGACGCAAAACCTGTGTAATATAACAGTTTTTAGAAAGGAAGGCTGAACGGTTTTGTGCAATAACCTAAATCAGGGGGGTGTATAAAAGCTCACTGTCTTCCCGAAAGTTCTCCCTAATACATCAAATTAAAAAGGAATTTGTCGCATCTATACAAATAACAAACGTGTATTAAGATAAGCTTAAACGCGTTTTTCTCCCCTTGTTTTCTCCTTTCTTCCTTTAACAATGCACGAGGTCTACTAAACTAACGTTAAAGTTCCCAACGAGCTTCTCCTATGGCCCAGAAAACCCAGGAAACCTTTCAAAACACAACAAACACCAGCCCACCGCTAGCTAGTTAGCTGCTAGTTAGCTGCTAGTTAGCTAGTTAGCTTCCAGCTAGTTGGATGACAGCTAGTTAGCTGTTAGCTAGTTGGATGTTAGCTAGTTAGCAGCGAGAGATGAGGATTTTTGTTTTGAAATGAACTGAGCCATGTTGGTTTTTGAAAAAGCGGATATTTCAGATAGAAACGGATCACTTAGCTAACCGCTAACTAGCTAGCAGCTAACTAGCTAACAGCTAACTAGCTAACAGCTAACTAGCTAGCAAGCAAAACATCACAGCTGTACTTCCTGTGTACATACACGTTTTAAAAAAGCACACTTGCACACAACGTTACTTATTTCTTTGTAGATAAACGAACCTTTTTTAGAGAATATACAAGCCTTGACTGTCCAGTTGTTATTCTTCTCCTTCCGCCTCAACGTCTCTTCTTCTTTAGTTTTTATTGACGGTCTCCACACCAACGTTGCGCCACCTACTGCACCGGAGGCGAACTTGCGTTTCCATGGCCGGCAAAGGCATGTCCCGCCCTCCTGAGCCTTACTCCGCTTCTGATTGGCCGATCCCACTCCTCATGGCTAAATCTGATTTGATAACCAAGCTAGCCTCAGAGTTCCCTTGTATCTAAACTGTCTGCAAAATAATCTGACATATTTGAGTAATTACAGATCATTTTTGGTTATATATAGGCGGGCCGGCTCTGTGGTCGGCATGAAGCTGGACTCACTGGTGACGGTGGCAGAGAGGAGGACATTGGACAAACTGCTGGACATTACTGACAATGCCAGCCACCCCCTGCACACCGTCATCAGCACCCAGAGGAGCCGGTTCAGTGGAAGGCTGCTCCTTCCCAAGTGCCGGACCAACAGACTCAAGGACTCCTTTGTCCCTCATGCCATCAGACTCTACAACTCCTCACTAGGGGGGAGGAGGAAATAGGGCAGAGAGGACAATACATACATACATACATATATACATACATACATACATACATATATACATACATACATACATACATACATACATACACACACACATACATACATGCACACCTGGACTTAAATTCACACCTGGTCACTTTATAATCATTTTTAACACTGGACTAAACACTGACACTTTAATAATAATTTATGGTCTTTTCTTTGTTTATTTGACAAATGTTCTTATAGTTGTTATAATTTTTATTGGTATTTTGTTGATTTGTTGTCTTTATACTGTCTTTTTATCTATTTTTATTTCTTTGTTCTTGCTAAAAACTGCTGCTGGAACTTTCAATTTCCTGCGGGAGTCATCCCAAAGGATCAATAAAGAGAAGTCTAAGTCTAAGTCTAAGTCTATATAGGGTAAGGGTTCACCCCCCCCCCCCTCTCTTTGTCTCAACCTGACTGCAGTACATGTTATAACCATATACTGTATTTGTTATTAATTATTATTAATATATACAGTATGATTGTATCTGACTTAAGGGGGCAAATGCTCACATTTGATGGTGTCTGGCCCTTTGGAGAGGTGTTCTCTTCACAGATAAACACTAACCCTAACCCCCCCCCCCCACACACACACACACACACACACACACACACACACACACACACAGTACAGTAAAACCCATTTTAGGGTGGCCTTTTATTGTGACCAGCCTAAGGCACACCTGTGCAATAACTACCCTTCGGGGAATGATTATAAAGATTTATAAAGAATATGCTGAGGGCGTTTCCTCTCTAACTGGGACGTTTTGGGGACCGGTTGGTGGGGTCGCTGTGGACCAAGTACACACAGAGATACACTGGTGAGAGATAACGAGGTGTAACCATGGAGATAACGATGTTTAACCATGTATCAGCTGCTTTAAATAGCTCACGTTACTGTATTGTGTCAACAGGTAACTTGCTCTAATATTGGATGTGGAGCTTTCTTTCTGCAGGGTGCAGATGTTCCACCAGAGCAACTTCCTTCCTGAGACTATTTAGCCGAGCCGCCGCAAGATGTATTTTCAGTTTGGTTTTAAGAAATGCAAACAACCCCGAGCGTTTTTTTTACCCTATCCCAGAATGCATCTGTGTCTGTGCCAGACTGTACTCCACAGCGCCAGAGCGGAGCCAGATCTGACCGTGAGAGCTAGTAGTTACACCTTTTACTTTGAGTCTTGTGCACATCGCCTTATCTTTCCTGAATCATATCTGTGACCTTTGTTATTTGCACCCCACGCCTTCTGCAATGGATTTTCCACTTCACCCGCATACAGGCCACATTCACTTCCTGTTAATCCTGTTCTTGTCCTCAGATCACCGCTGTGAGCACGCATCTGCGTCTCTTTTTGGTCAGTTTGTGCACATCTTCAAAACTCACAGTGCAGCCATATTTCGGTCACAGCAACCCAGAACACACACGTGAGTCACGCTACGGGAACTTCCTCGGTTTTCTGGACATCAATGACAACATACATGCGTTGCCTCAGAGAGGACTGCCAGGGATTTGCACAGGCGTGTGAGCGTCTGCCACTGGTTTTACTTCAAAACTCCCAGGTGGTTTATTTCCCAAACACCTGCCACATTTAGGACAACCATCAGAATCAGAATCAGAAATACTCTACTGATCCCAGAAGGGAAACTCTGTGTTGCAGTTGCACAAATAGTAGAAATACCAGAGTAGAAATATAAATAAAGACATATAAGGAGTGTGGATATTTACATAGTTAAAGGAAAACTCTGTGTTGCAGTTGCACAAATAGTCAAAATATAAACAAAGAAAAATATAAAGAGTGGGTATATTTACACAGTTAAAGGAATATCATGATACAGTATTTACATGATTAACATTATAAGGTGTTGCAATGGTGAAAAGTAATAATAATAATAATGATAATGATAATAATAATAGAAGCAGTTAAGTATTGCACACATTACCGTGTTATTGCACAGATAACATTGTCCGGTTTTAACCTCTGAGTGTGTGTGTGTGTTAGAGGGAGGAGTTAGATCAGTATGACTGACTGAGATGTATTGTAGAAGTTGTGAATTTCTCAAAAAATGCCCGTTTCGGTCACATCGGCACAGGGTGAGGACGCCACACTGACCACACAACGCAGGTGGCAGTTTCCCACGTTGCTCAGACTGAACGCAGGCGTATCCACGCTGTGTCCACAGCAGTTGCGTAACCAAACACCAACTTACTCTGCATGTGTGCGTGCATAAATCAGGGAGAGCAACAACAAGGTGGTAGCAGACATTTGGGAGCTTGGAGCTGCAGGTTGTTTTCCACGTCTCAGGATGGAAACGGACGGCTGGAAACGGACGGCGGCTCTGGTTGTGGTCGTGGTGTTGGTCGGCACGTGTGCAGAAGGTAACGACATTTTGGTTTTTGGCTTTACCAGGTTTTTTTTTCGAGGTATTGCACGTATTTCCAGTGAATGTGTTTTTTTATCCTTTGTTAGTCCCACAAGGGGAAATTACAATTTACACTCTGTTGTTATTACACACATTACACACAGGCCTGAACTACACACACGCTCAATACCTACAGTACACATGCACTACGTTTTTGTCTTTTTAGATTAGATTGGATTGGATTCAACTTTATTGTCATTACACAGGTACAAGGCAACGAAATGCAGTTCAGGTCTAACCAGAAGGTCAATAGCAGCAGGTACAGGATATACACTGGTTCCATAAGAGCAGGACATGGATATGTACTGAATAAATATAGAAATTAATACTATTATAAACAGAATTTTACAGATAGATTTGTCCTATGAATATAATATATAGATAACTAGTGTTGTGAGCAAGATTTACAGCTGGATATGTACTGATTATAATATACAGGTGGATATGTAATGATTATAATATACAGCTGGATATGTACTGATTATAATATACAGCTGGATATGTACTGATTATAATATACAGCTGGATATGTACTGAATATAATATACAGGTGGATATGTAATGATTATAATATACAGGTGGATATGTAATGATTATAATATACAGGTGGATATGTACTGATTATAATATACAGGTGGATATGTACTGATTATAATATACAGGTGGATATGTACTGAATATAATATACAGGTGGATATGTACTGAGTATAATATACAGGTGGATATGTACTGAATATGATATACAGGTGGATATGTACTGATTATAATATACAGGTGGATATGTACTGATTATAATATACAGGTGGATATTACTATAAGTAGAAATTTTAGAATTTTTAGACTTTTTTAAGGGTTAGGATTTGGGTTTTTGGAGTGACTGTCAGTACATTTATGTTTCTCGACACACCTTCAGCTGAGAGTCTTTGTTGTGTGACCACTTGGCAAAATTTGGGGGCAAAAAAAAAAAAAAATACTTGGGGAATCGCTGATTTTTGACAGCTCAATTTGATCAAATTTTGATCTGAAATTGAAATTGTGACACCCTAAGAACAATTTTCTTTCTATATCGGGCTGTCCTCGACGAAACAAATTCTAAGTTGACTCATACTCTCATGATTTGTTTTTTTGTACCGTGAGTAAAAAGAAGGCTGAGAAATGCTGATACGGTGAAGCTTTCACTTTCGTGAAAACATTGGTACAGTGACGTTTTTTTAAATTACAGGACAAAAGTTTTAAAAGCCTGGAAAAATGTGTATTTAAGTTCTGAGTTTAAAGTCAGTTTTTCTCAGATTTCGGAGAACAAACTCTAATTTTTGAGTCCTACAACTTCAAATTATGTCCCCAAAGGAAAACTGTGTTGACATCTGATAAAGTTCTTTGTATTATCAAAGTATTATATCAGCTTTAACTTCAGATCCAGTATTAGGGACCACTAAGGTCTATATAAAAGAGACTTCAGATACAGTATTAGGGGACCACTAAGGTCTATATAAAAGAGACTTCAGATACAGTATTAGGGACCACTAAGGTCTATATAAAAGAGACTTCAGATACAGTATTAGGGACCACTAAGGTCTATATAAAAGAGACTTCAGATACAGTATTAGGGACCACTAAGGCTATATAAAAGAGACTTCAGATACAGTATTAGGGACCACTAAGGTCTATATAAAAGAGACTTCAGATACAGTATTAGGGGACCACTAAGGTCTATATAAAAAAGACTTCAGATACAGTATTAGGGACCACTAAGGTCTATATTAAAGAGACTTCAGATACAGTATTAGGGGACCACTAAGGTCTATATAAAGAGACTTCAGATCCAGTATTAGGGACCACTAAGGTCTACATAAAAGCATCCAAAGACCACAATGTCATGGGGCCTTCAAGGCTAAAGACATTCACGTGTTTCCTGTTCTTCTTGTCCAGCTTTATTTTCCAGACACATGGATGACTTCATCGAGGCGGTGAAGCAGGTGGAGTACGGGTCGCCGGGATCGGACCCGGTAGCCGTGGTGAGGACGCTCCGCCGGGCGGCCGGCCTCGACGACGCGTTCATTCGGCATTTCCTCGGCGACGCCGATTCCGCCCATCTTGAAATGAAGGTGAATGCGAACCTCTTTGCTTACATCCGCGAGGTCGTGCCTCACCGGGTCTCTGAAGGCTCTCAAGAGGAAGGCGTGGTTCTGACTCCGGACGGCACCACCGTCGCCCTGGCGCCGCTCCTCCTGGGCATCGAGGCGGGCTTTCTCCCCAAATCCGCGGGCCGCCTGCGCACCCTGTACCAGCTCACTCTGGGCAAAGATCTGGAAAGATCTGCCGGCGCCCAGCAACTGGGACCGGACGGCTGCTGGGACAACGTCACGTCTCCGCGGGTCTTCACCCTCCTGGACCGCCCGTCCCTTCTCACCACGGCTCGGGTCAACGGCGCCGTGGACGGCGTTCTTCTGGGCAAGGAGGTCTCCACCAAACCCCGACGTCCCATGAAGATCAGCGGCCTGCTGGCAGAGTACTACAGCCGCCCGCTGGGGAGCGAGGGACTGGACGCCGCCCCCCCAGTCGTCAGCAGGCGTCGCAGGGAGAACTTCAAGCGGCTGCTGGTGGACCCTCAGGTGCTGGAGAGACAGCTGGTGAAGTCGGTGGAGCTGCAGCGGAGACTGAGGGGACGCCCGAAGATGGACGTGAAGAAGAAGAAGCAGCTGACGGCTTTGGTGAAAGAGAGAATGGAAGAGTTTGTCCACGAGTACCTGGGTGAGAACGAGACCCGACCACAGGGGAAGGGAAAGAATTCAATTATCTTGATTTTTATCCATTTACAATAGTCTCTCATTTGAAGACATTTGAGGACATTGCCTTGGACTTTGGGGAAAACTTAGCCTCAAAAGTCAGTTCACACGAAATCAGACAGACAAACAGACAGACAGACAGACAGATAGACAGATAGACAGATAGATAGATAGATAGATGGATGGATAGATAGATGGATAGATGGATAGATAGATAGATAGAAAGATAGATAGATAGATGTTCTCCCTTCCCAGAATGCTTTGTGGTCTCGCTAGACCCTCTTCCGTAGTGTCTGGCAATGCATGACTTAACATTGTGGATCTGTTTCAGATTGCCCCCCCATCATCCCTCGCTGTATGTGGGGTGCGGAGCCGTACAGAGGGACCCCCACCAACCTGTCCCTCCCTCTGTCCTTCATGTACGTCCACCACACCCACACCCCCAGCCAGCCCTGTCTCACCTTCCAGCAGTGCTCCGCAGACATGCGCTCCATGCAGCGCTTCCACCAGGACGACAGGGGCTGGGACGACATCGGGTACAGGTACCAGCAGCTGGGGTTTAGGTCTCGGGTCTGGGGTTTAAGTCTCAGGTCTGGGGTTTAGGTCTCAGGTTTAGACATGCGCTCCATGCAGCGCTTCCACCAGGACGACAGGGGCTGGGACGACATCGGATACAGGTACCAGCAGCCGGGGATTAGTTCTCGGGTCTCGGGTCTAGGTCTCGGGTCTTGGGTCTAGGTCTCGGGTCAGTGGTCTAGGTCTTGGGTCTCGGTCTCGGGTTTAGGTCTCAGGTCTCGGGTTTAGACATGCGCTCCATGCAGGGCTTCCACCAGGACGACAGGGGCTGGGACGACATCGGATACAGGTACCAGCAGTTCGGTGTAGGTCTCGGGTCTCGGGTCTAGGTCTCGGGTCAGTGGTCTAGGTCTTGGGTCTCGGTCTCGGGTTTAGGTCTCAGGTCTGGGGTTTAGACATGCGCTCCATGCAGGGCTTCCACCAGGACGACAGGGGCTGGGACGAAATCGGATACAGGTACCAGCAGCCGGGGATTAGTTCTCGGGTCTCGGGTTTAGGTCTCAGGTCTTGGGTTTAGGTCTCAGGTCTCGGGTTTCGACATGCGCTCCATGCAGCGCTTCCACCGGGACGACTTTTCGCCTCGTTTCCGCCTCCTTTTTGTCGCCTCGTAGTCATTTTTTGTCACCTTTGTTGTGGCCTTGTTGTCATAATAATTGCAGACATAGGACTATGGTTACCTGGTCCTCAGGTCTCTGCAGGGTAAATCCAGACCGCTAGCTAGACTATCTGTCCAATCTGAGGACTATGGTTACCTGGTCCTCAGGTCTCTGCAGGGTAAATCCAGACCGCTAGCTAGACTATCTGTTCAATCTGAGGACTATGGTTACCTGGTCCTCAGGTCTCTGCAGGGTAAATTCAGACAGCTAGCTAGACTATCTGTCCAATCTGAGGACTATGGTTACCTGGTCCTCAGATCTCTGCAGGGTAAATCCAGACAGCTAGCTAGACTACCTGTCCAATCTGAGGACTATGGTTACCTGGTCCTCAGGTCTCTGCAGGGTAAATCCAGACAGCTAGCTAGACTATCTGTCCAATCTGAGGACTATGGTTACCTGGTCCTCAGGTCTCTGCAGGGTAAATCCAGACAGCTAGCTAGACTATCTGTCCAATCTGAGGACTATGGTTACCTGGTCCTCAGGTCTCTGCAGGGTAAATCCAGACAGCTAGCTAGACTATCTGTCCAATCTGAGGTTACAGTATGATACCCCTGCCTGTGTCTAAGAGGACTCTGTGTTCCTGAAGCTTCGTCGCCGGCTCTGATGGGTCCGTCTACGAGGGCCGAGGCTGGGTCTGGCGGGGCGCCCACACCCTGGGGCACAACTCCATCGGCTACGGGGTTTCCTTCATCGGGGACTACGCCTCCACTCTGCCTTCCCAGCATGCCATGGGGCTGGTGAGGGACCGGCTGGCGTCCTGCGCTGTGGGGGGCGGGCGGCTGGTGGCCAACTTCACCCTGCAGGGGCACCGACAGGTGGTGGACACTTCCTGTCCCGGGGACGCCCTCTACAACGAGATCAGGGGCTGGGGACACTACGGGGTACGTACACGGGTTTGTGTGTGTGTGTGGTGTGTGTGTGTGTGTGTGTGTCTCTGTGTGTGTGTTTGTGTGTTTGTGTGTGTGTGTGTGTGTCTCTGTGTGTCTGTGTGTATGTGTGTGTGTGTGTTTGTGTCTGCGTGTTTGTGTGTGTGTGTGTGTCTTTGTGTGTGTCTTTGTGTCAGTGTGTCTGTGTGTGTCTTTATGTGTATGTGTGTGTGTGTGTGCGTGTCTTTGTATCTGTTTTGTGTGTATGTGTGTGTCTCTGTGTGTGCGTGTGTGTGTACGTGTGTGTCGGTGTGTGTGTGTGTGTGTGTGTGTTGTGTTGTCTGTGTGTTGTGTGTCTGTGTGTGTATGTGTGTTGTGTGTTGTGTGTGTGTGTGTGTGTGTGTGTCTGTGTTGTGTGTGTGTGTGTGTGTTCGGGTCTGTGGTGTTGGTGTGTGTGTGTGTGTGTGTCTTGTGTGTGTCTGTGTTGTGTGTGTTCTGTGGGTGGTGTTGTGTGGTGTGTGTCTCTGTGGTGTGTGGTGTTGTGTGTGTGTGTCTCGTGTGTGTGTCTTGTTGTGTTGTGGTGTGGTCTATGTGTGTCTGTGTTGTGTGTGTGTGTGTGTGGTGTGTTTTCTCGTGGTGTGTGTGTGTGTGTTCTGGGTCTGTGTGTGGGGTCTGTGTGGTATGTGTGTGTCTCTGTGTGTGTGTCTCTGTTTGTTTGTGTGTGTGTCTCTCTGTGTGTGTGTGTGTGTGTCTCTGTGTGTCTGTGTGTGTGGGTCTGTGTGTGTATGTGTGTGTCTCTGTGTGTGTGTCTCTGTGTTTGTTGTGTGGTGTGTGTCTGTGTGTCTGTGTGTGTGTGTGTGTGTGTGTGTGTGTGTCTGTGTCTCTGTGTGGTGTGTGTGTGGTGTGTGTCTCTGTGTGTCTGTGTGTGTGGGTCTGTGTGTGTATGTGGTGTCTCTGTGTGTGTGTCTCTGTTTGTTTGTGTGTGTGTCTCTTGTGTGGTGTGTGTGTGTCTCTGTGTGTCTGTGTGTGTGGGTCTGTGTGTGTATGGTGTGTCTCTTGTGTGTGTCTCTGTTTGTTTGTGTGTGTGTGTCTCTGTGTGTATATGTGTGTGTGTGTGTCTGTATGTGTGTGTGTCTCTGTGTGTGTATGTGTGTGTGTGTGTGTGTGTGTATGTGATTTCCTGGGTACCTAATATCGGATATTAATAAACTGTTTAAAAATTAAACTAAGCGACCGAACAATAAAGGTTGAGGAAAGAAATGTTACAATCACTTCGGTGTCTGCCCTTCACAATAAAAGCCCAGCTTTAATTCAATCAGAGCATTTCGCTGAGAGGAAATTCAATAAAAAAAACAGTTCTACCCTTCATTATTTTACTGATTAACTGTACTTTTACATTGATGTATTGCTTTGTAAAATATACTAATACAATTATACATATTATACATTATATATACTATAGTATAATACTTCTTCCACCGCTGCATCGTCTTTTGATCGCCTATTTCATTGTTATTTTTTAAATTCTTTACAGGAGGCAAAGAAATGAAAAGGGTCCGCTCGACAAGAGGAAGAGCCGAGAGAATAAACCGGAATAATAAATAATAACCAATAAATATTAGTCTCATTCATACCTGCTGGTTGTTGTCTGTTTCTTGTCTGATTCCCGTGAAATGCAGAAAAACTTAACCAGGTTTAACCCTCTATTTGCATGCTGTTGCCATATGGCGACACATGTATTTTTCTTAGTTTTTCTCACAGTAAACCATATGAAATGCATTGTTTCCTGCTCAGTCGTGTAAATAGGTCTTTTATTTTCAAGTGTTATCAACTGGATGAGTTCACATAACCAAGGAATCCTGTTTCCCTTTTCCAGTATCAGCCAAAATGTAGTTGTTTTTACGTCATCTGGGGGCAAGTAAACCTTTAATTTTCATCATTTAAACCAGTAAAAACGCTATATTAGTTTTCTGTAAAAGGCCAAAATTAATACAAGTTGAATTAGTTATTAGGTATTTTTTTCAATTTCAGCATGTTTCTAAAGAAATAATGGATTTTTTGGCACTTTCCACAAATGTGCATTGTTGCTATATTGCCAACAAATTACCAACTTACCCCTTAATTAATTAATTTTGAATTAATTAATTTATTTATTTGTTTACAATTGCATTATTTAAGCAACCTGGAGTCATAAAACACATCAAGACATTTTGACCATCCTAAAAAAATAATTCATGCAATAGAGTTAGGTTTAACCCTCTATTTCCATGCTGTTGCCATATGGCACATTATTATTTTTCTTAGTTTTTCTCACAGTAAACCATATAAAATGCATTGTTGTTTCTCTGTTTCATTGTGTAAATGGGTCTTTTGAAGTGTTATTAATGTGTCGACTTCACATCCAATCCAATCCACTTTATCTCTATCGCACATTTTACAAACACAAAGTTACCAAAGTGCTGCACAGAAAACTCAAACACACAAAACAATTAATGTAAAATATTGTAAAAGCAAAATAAGAGCATCGTAACCAGGAAATCCTGTTTCCCGCCCCTTTTCCGGACATGTGCCACACTAGAGCTCAGATTCCAGGATCAGCCAAAATGTGGTTATTTTTCTTAATTTTAGAAGCATTTCTGTGGAGAAAAAAAAAAAAAAATCAACTGTTATCTGGGGTAATTAAACTTTTAATTTGAATCACTTAAACCTGTTAAAATGCCATGTTCTTCTGTAAAAGACTAAAATTAATGTGTCGCCATATTGCATATAAGTTGAATTTATTTGGGTTTTTTTTTCAATGAAAGCATGTTTTTAAAAAATAATGGATTTCTTGGATTTTTTTTTTTTTTTTACAATTGCATTATTTAACCAACCTGGAGTCATACAAACACATCAAGACATTGTTACCATGTTTAAAGAAAAAGTCATGCAACAGAGCAGGGGTCTTCAACAGGGGGTCCGCGACCCCTAGGGGGTCCGCGGAGGTACTGCATGGGGGTCGCCAAAGTTTTGGATGTTTAGACTTTTTTTTATATTCCCCCCCCCCCCTGCAATTGTTTCCACTAATTGAAATGTCTTTAAATACACATTAACATGAACTCAACACACTGTAGTAAACAGATAAATGGAGGCAGAAGATGTCTTTCAGTCATCAATGCACACATGGCACTATAGGACCAGTTTGATATAACACAATGTTATACAATATATATATAATTAGGGGGTCCCCGCTCCATCTCGCCATCAGTTTGGGGGTCCTTGGCCTGGAAAACGTTGAAGACCCCTGCAATAGAGGGTTAAGACCCGGATGTGTCTGAAGGTAACAAAATATATTTATAGATCCCCAAAAAATGGCAAATGATGGTGTTACTTATATGACACATTTCTTGTATTTATATTTCTTCTCTGATATGCGTTAACTTCTTGCAACTGTAACACGGAATTTCCCTTTAGAGGATCATTAAAGTATTTCTGATTCTGATTAACGACGTGCAGCACGTGGCTCCTACGAACACACACACACTTCCACTTCTGGCCAGCAGAGAGCGCCAGATGACCGCGCGACATTCAGTGTAATGGCATTTTATTAATTTCCAAAATTTTTGGACATTTTATGAACACAAATCCATGAACTCAGGGACACAGCTGTGTCATAAATTGGTCATAATTGATAATTAATCATTTCATTTTTTTCCCTAGAATCATGTGCTCGGAATAAAATGTTCCCAAAATTCAAAACGTGACAACAAAAAAAAGCCTCTCACACACACACACACACACACACACACACACACACACACACAGACACACAGACACACAACACAACAGACACACACAACAGACCACACACACACACACACACACACACCACACAGACACACAGACACACACACACACAGACACAGACACACACACCACAGACACACACACATACACACACACACATACACACACACACAGACACACACACACACACAGACACACCACACATACACACACACACATACACACACACACAGACACACACACACACACAGACACACACACACAGACAGACACACACACACACCAGACACACAGACACACAAACACAGAACACACAGACAGACACACACACACACACACACAGACACACACACACACATACACAGACACACACACACACAGACACACACACATACACAACACACAGACACACACACACACAGACACACCACACACAGACACACACACAGACACAGACACACTCACACACACACACTCACACACACACACACCAACTTTGAATGAGAATAATTAGTAAAAACTGCAAAAGTTGAACCTCGACTCTATTATTTTTTTTTAATTATTAATACTTTTTAAACTGTCGTACAATGTTGAAACAATTCGGCATCATACAAAGATTTTTTTTTATTTCCCCCCCGGAAATTTTTTTTTACTTAAAAAAAAATAAAAAAAAAAAATTAATAAAAATTTATTTATTTTTTTTTATTCAAAAATAAATAAAAAATATTTAAAATAAATCTACATAAAATTCTTCATATAATAAAATAAACCTTTTTGTTTTTTATTTATATATATATTTAAATTTATTTAATATTTTTATTTTTTTTTTGGAAAAAATACCCTTTATTTTATTTTTTATTTTAAAAATTTTAAAAAAGTATTTTTAAAACAAAAACTTAAAAGGTGAAACCAATAACAATGCTTTATACTACATCCCAATAATATATATATTAAAATTTATAAAACATAAAAGTACAAGCAAATAAAAGGAAAAAAGGCCCCTTTAATAAAATTAAATTCCAAAAAAGAATCTTTCAAAATCTTATGGGTATTTTTTTATTTTATTAAAAATTTTGTAGACTCAAAAAGTTAAAATTCCCCTTAAGTGATAAATCGGGCAAAATTTAAAAATTTTGCTTTTGGATTTAAATTTTCCCTTTTAGAACAGTAGGTTAAAGTCCTTTTATATTTTTTTTTTTTTTTATCGTAGTTCAAAAAACATCTTTTGTTTCCCAAATTTATGGGTTTAAAAATTTTGAATATATCTAAATTTTCCCTTTCCCCCCCAGAGCTCCCAAAAAACCCACAACCCCCAAAAAAAATGTAAAAATAATAATTCCTTTTTTCCCCTTTTTTAAAAAAACCTCACCTCTCTCTCTCTCTCTCTCTCCCGTTCCTATGTGAACTTCCCGTCACACTCCCCCGTGCTGTTGAGTTACGTACGCCGCCGGGCGTTTGCCCTGCAAAGCCCCAAAAAAACATGATCCTCTGATGGGACTCCCCGGGCCCCGCGACGGGCCAAACCCGGCCGGCCGCCGAAAACCCCGACCCGAGCACGACCCCGGGCCCCGGGGCGGGGTCCCCGGCGGGGGGAGCCCAGCGAGCGTCCCCTCCCCGCGGGAAAAAAAGCGCCAGGGCCGCCGTGGACATGGGGCGGGGCTTAAACCCAAAACTTCTCCCCGCGCCCGCAAACCAGGGCCGTTTTTGGTACCTATTTTCCAAAAAACAACAACAACAACAACAACAACTGCACATCACAGGCGTTTTTGTGCACGGATGCATTGTGGTTCCAGTCAGCTGACAGCGACCCGGATCGATTCCCAGCCCGGTCCCGTGCAGCGGCGCAGGCCAACCCGCGGGGCACCTTGATGCACCCGGGCATTTTCCTGCCTTTTCTACAGGGGCAGGGGGGGGCAGCAGGAGAGGACGTGGGCCTGAATGCCTGAATGGAAAGGGCCACTTATTTATGTAACCCATTTTTTTTTGGGCGCCCTGTGTGATTCTTTTTTGGAAAAATAGGTCAAAAGAGAAAACTGCAGCTGGTAAAATATAAGAATCCAGACACCACAACACGACACATCCTGCAAGATCTGACACTTTCAGAGTCTCTCATGTGGTCTCGGATTCTTCTTGACAGGGTGCTGGGTGGTGTAAGAATTAGGATTTGTGTGTGAGTTGGTGCAGTGAGACTTGGCTCAGGTGGAAAAAGGTGCAACTTTGAAGCTGGGACCAGGGGCGGAGCAAGAAGTTGGAGACACTGGGGCCCGTGGAGGCTGCTGGTCTTTTCCCCCTCATGTTGTCTTTTCCCGTCAAAATTGAAAAAATCAACAATTTTGTTGATGCCGTTTACCGTTGTTTTTAGATTTTTGTGACGTTTTTTGCCCTTTTTTCACCCAACACTTTTGATGCTTTTTTTCCCCCCCCATCTTTGTCGTACTACGTCACACTAACTTATTAACTTTTAGTTTAAAGTTATTTTTGAAATGTATGGTCAACAAACCTCATTTATAGGAAATGATGCCTAATGTTTGAGTTAGAAAAGCAGAAATTAGGAATTATTGAGACTAAAATTAAAGGAATGGATGTTGATGGATAATCACAGACTGGAATATGTCAACTTTTACTCAACACTATTTCAACAACACTTCCATTATTTTTCCAAATGCTGTAAAATTTAATAACATGTCCCAAAATTACCCATCAAAATCACCCCAAAGAGCGTTGTGTGGAATCAATCGTGTTATTTTGCTGAATTAAAAAGAACATTGATATAGAAAACGGGTTAATTTGACCCGAGGACGACATGAGGGTTAAAGAGGAGGAAGCTCATTTTCGGCCTACATCATAATAAATTCCCATTTATTTATAATATATAGCGGCATGGCCAGCAGTAGGTTGTATCATGGGGGGGTGAGAGTTTCCGTTTTTATTTCTGGTTTCCCTGACCTGCGTCCTCTGATAACAGCTGACTGTGTCCTAGCTGTGTCACAGCTCTGTGCCGGCTCCAAAACACTGCTCACTGCCCCCCCCCCCCCCCCCCCCCGCAGGTGTGGCTGGTTAAAAGATGCATCCCGCGTCTTTTATTTTATTGTTGTTGTTGTTGTTGTTTAGCCGGCTGCACAGTGTAGGGCGGCTCGGGACTCCGTACTGTTCTCTGGGGGGGGTAGGTGATGGAGCCAGAAGAGCGACCCCTAACCCCAGGGACCAGCATTGGGCCCCCCAGTCTACAACTCAGCACCCAGTCACCCCCACCTTCTTAAACTACACCTTAAAGGACCACTAAGGTCTATATAAAAGAGACTTCAGATACAGTATTAGGGACCACTAAGGTCTATATAAAAGAGACTTCAGATACAGTATTAGGGACCACTAAGGTCTATATAAAAGAGACTTCAGATACAGTATTAGGGGACCACTAAGGTCTATATAAAAGAGACTTCAGATACAGTATTAGGGGCCCACTAAGGTCTATATAAAAGAGACTTCAGATACAGTATTAGGGGACCACTAAGGTCTATATAAAAGAGACTTCAGATACAGTATTAGGGACCACTAAGGTCTATATAAAAGAGACTTCAGATACAGATTAGGGACCACTAAGGTCTATATAAAAGGACTTCAGATACAGTATTAGGACCACTAAGGTCTATATAAAAGAGACTTCAGATACAGTATTAGGGGACCACTAAGGTCTATAAAAGAGACTTCAGATACAGTATTAGGGACCACTAAGGTCTTATAAAAGAGACTTCAGATACAGTATTAGGGGACCACTAAGGTCTATATAAAGAGACTTCAGATACAGTATTAGGGACCACTAAGGTCTATATAAAGAGACTTCAGATACAGTATTAGGGACCACTAAGGTCTATATAAGGAGACTTCAGATACAGTATTAGGGACCGCTAAGGTCTATATAAAGAGACTTCAGATACAGTATTAGGGACCACTAAGGTCTATATAAAGAGACTTCAGATACAGTATTAGGGACCACTAAGGTCTATATAAAAGAGACTTCAGATACAGTATTAGGGACCACTAAGATCTATATAAAAGCATCCAAAGACACCATGTCATGGGACCTTTAACCCTAAACATAACCATTGTGCTGCCTGGAAGGAGATCTTTGGGGCAAAAAACACAGTGGCAGTCATGCATAAGGTCCAGCTCGGTACTCTTCATGTTCTTGTTGTTCTTGTTCTTGTTCTTGTTCTTGTTCTTGTGCTTGTTCTTGTTCTTCTTGTGCTTGTTCTTGTTCTTCTTGTTATTGTTATTGTTCTTGTTCTTGTTCTTCTTTTTCTTCTTGTTCTTGTTCTTCTTGTTCTTGTTCTTGTTCTTCTTGTTCTTGTTGTTCTTGTTGTTCTTGTTCTTCTTTTTCTTGTTCTTGTTCTTCTTGTTCTTCTTGTTCTTGTTCTTGTTCTTGTTGTTCTTGTTCTTGTTCTTGTTCTTCTTGTTCTTGTTCTTCTTGTTCTTGTTCTTCTTGTTCTCGTTCTTGTTCT
>NC_045747.1:23867751-23905251 GCF_008692095.1 Etheostoma spectabile | reverse complement strand
TAGGGACCACTAAGGTCTATATAAAAGAGACTTCAGATCCAGTATTAGGGGACCACTAAGGTCTATATAAAAGGGACTTCCGATACAGTATTAGGGACCACTAAGGTCTATATAAAAGAGACTTCAGATACAGTATTAGGGACCACTAAGGTCTATATAAAAGAGACTTCAGATACAGTATTAGGGGACCACTAAGGTCTATATAAAAGGGACTTCCGATACAGTATTAGGGACCACTAAGGTCTATATAAAAGAGACTTCAGATACAGTATTAGGGACCACTAAGGTCTATATAAAAGAGACTTCAGATACAGTATTAGGGGACCACTAAGGTCTATATAAAAGAGACTTCAGATACAGTATTAGGGACCACTAAGGTCTATATAAAAGAGACTTCAGATACAGTATTAGGGACCACTAAGGTCTATATAAAAGAGACTTCAGATACAGTATTAGGGGACCACTAAGGTCTATATAAAAGAGACTTCAGATACAGTATTAGGGACCACTAAGGTCTATATAAAAGGGACTTCAATACAGTATTAGGGGACCACTAAGGTCTATATAAAAGAGACTTCAGATACAGTATTAGGGGACCACTAAGGTCTATATAAAAGAGACTTCAGATACAGTATTAGGGACCACTAAGGTCTATATAAAAGGGACTTCTAATACAGTATTAGGGGACCACTAAGGTCTATGTGAAAGCATCCAAAGAGACCATGCCATGGGACCTTTAAAAATAAATACACATACAAAATAGCTGTTTAGGAAAAGGGAGGCTGGGTAGCTCAGTAGGTAGAGCAGGCGCACACATGCAGAGGTTTATTCGTCGACCCAGAAGGTCCAGGCGTAGGCGGACTGGTAATTCTTGTGATTGCCAGAAGGGCCGATGCACTCTTGGGCCAATTTGGGCCGCTGGAAAAAAATAAAAAAAATGCAGCAACACTGGCGTATCCCAATAGTTTGACAAACATATGCAAGACTGTACGGCTGCAACCTGGAGCCTCCAGTCTGGTGCCGTCGGGCTTCTACTTTTCAAAATAAAAGCTTGCGTCTGGTCTGGTGTGTCTTCGTACTTTGGTGTTTTGGGTGTTTAAAGGACGAATCGGGCGCAAAATGAATCTAGGGGTTAATAACCCATACCGGTTACTCAGTGAACGGCCGAATTCGGTACACATGTTATTAACCTCTATGATTTACAGCTGGTCTAGACCACTCTATAATTTAACGATAGAGTAGGTCTAGACCACACTCCGTAATTTACAAGGACCCAACAGGTCTAGTAGTTTCCTCCAGAGCAAGCAACAGTGCGACAGTGGCGAGGAAAAACTTCCTTTTAGGAAGAAACCTGGGACAGACCTAGACTCTTGGTAATTGGACAGTGACTAAAAAATAGCAATTTGTAGTAGTTCATGGCATAACAGGGCACCACAGAGCGTAGCAGGATGTAGCAGGGCATCACAGAGTGGAGCAGGATGTAGCAGGGCATCACAGAGTGGAGCAGGATGTAGCAGGATGTAGCAGGGCATCACAGAGCGTAGCAGGATGTAGCAGGATGTAGCAAAGCACCACAGAGTGGAGCAGGATGTAGCAGGGCACCACAGAGTGGAGCAGGATGTAGCAGGGCATCACAGAGCGTAGCAGGATGTAGCAAAGCGCCACAGAGTAGAGCAGGATGTAGCAGGATGTAGCAGGGCACCACAGAGTGTAGCAGGATGTAGCAGGGCATCACAGAGCGTAGCAGGATGTAGCAGGATGTAGCAAAGCACCACAGAGTGGAGGGAAGCGAGAGGGGGGACTGACATGCAGCAAAGCCTTGCAGGTCGGAGTCAAACGCGCAACCTCTGCTTCGAGGAGTCAACCTCTATATATATATATGTGTGCGCCTGCTCTGCCAGCTGAGCTAACTCAGCCACTATTTGAAGGTTTTTATGAATAGCTCCAGTGTATGTATTATTTCATTATGAAAGCCTGTAAGTGCGCCTCATGCTGATATGATCTCACCTTAGCCTGGTTTTTGCAAATATAAAGTATATATAAGTATTATAATGTAATGGCCCCGTCTGTAATCGGGCCGCCCCGGGTCCAGGGTTTGAAGGGGTTGAGTGCAGAAAGTGCAAAAAAAATAAATATAGTATGTGCAATGGGCAGGTTTATAGTCCAGGATGTAGGTTCTGAATATAGCGATTATTATAAAAAGGAATGATATGGGCACAACAACAAGTTGTAATATACAAGAAGTATACCTTTTTATTTATTAGTGTTGAGACATTGTTGAGGTCAAACTCTAAATAGTTTGGACACTAATAGAGATGTTATTGATGAACCGTCAACATTAAGAATTTTGATTAATATCAGTGAAATGGTTAAAAACAACATTACCGGTGTTAAATTAAAAAAAAGTTTTTGAATAACTTGTTTTGCTTGGTAAAAGACAAAGTTGCTATACAATCTATTTCTTAACTGCTTGCGTTTTAAGCTCTTTTTTTTCTGCATACTAATACTAATGTTATTGTCAACCGACATTAAGAATGTTTGATTAATATAAAACAATGTTACCGGTATTAAATCAAAAATTAAAGTTTAAAAAAAACTTGTTTTGCATGGTAAAAGACAAATTTTCAATACAATCTGCTTGCTTGCTCGTGGGGCTCTCTGCTGGATGGCGCTCATATATACTGTGTGTGTGTGTGTGTGTGTGTGTGTGTGTGTGTGTGTGTGTGTGTGTGTGTGTGTGTGTGTGTGTGTGTGTGTGTGTGTGTGTGTGTGTGTGTGTGTGTGTGTGTGTGTGTGTAAAAACATTGTCAAACTTGGCCCCATTCACTCCCGTTTTGGAAGGAGCTGTGTCCGTTTTAGCATTTCGCCACGCTGTATTTGCAGTTTTCCGTACTGAGTTTATTATTTCCGTAGCCATGAGCCCAACGTGCGACGCCCAGAAACGTCCCCAACACGACACGGTGAAAAGAAAAGAGCAAATCCAGGCAGAGGGCAGCGTCTCTGCAGATACAGACGCCGCCATACGCTTCTAGTGGGTCATTGGTGATGATTACAAGGGATTCAGTTTTGTATGAGTCTTTGCAGAGTTTTTAGGAAAATCCTGCGAAATGAAGTCAAGAGATGTCGTAGGTAAGACCGACTTTAAGAGCTTCTTAAAGGAGCTCTATCGGAGCTCTCACCCAAAACCCAAGATGCCCATATGTAGAGGTTTGCAGTGGCCCAGGGTTCGATTCCAACCTGTGGCAATTTCCTGTGTGTATCCCCCCCCTCTCTTTTTCTTTTCATATCTAAGCTGTCCCAAAGATGAGAGGCGTAAACACCCCAAAAATAATCTTATAAGGACTTTTTTTTGCTGTTTATTCAGGATGCATTTTTTCATTTTTTTTCTACAGATCACTGCTCCACACAGCAGACCGCCGCGTCGTCGCTCCCTCCCGGGAAGTGTGTGAAGGAGGAAGACGAGCTGGAAGTGGAGCAAGATGGGCGGGGTTTCTGTTTGAGGAGGCGGAGCCACCGCGTTACCGCCGCTCCGGCGGACAGCGACGTCGTTGACGAGGAACAGGTGCGACGTTTCCTCTCGGAGGGAATCTTGGACGAAGACCCGGACGAGATTGACGAGGACTCGGAGATGTTCAGGAGCGTGGAGAGGAAATGCCCCTACTGCCCCGATCGATTTCACAACGGCATCGGGCTGGCCAATCACGTGAGGGGCCACCTGAACCGAGTGGGCGTCAGCTACAACGTGCGGCACTTCATTTCGCCCGAGGAAGTCAAAGCGATTGAGAGGAAGTTCTCCTATCAGAAGAAGAAGAAAAAAGGTCAGCGGCTTGTTGTATAGATTTTGTTCGGCTACGCTCGGCATAACGACGCCGGCATGAGTAACTGGACGTAATTCTCTAGATAACAAACAACCGATTCAACCAATTCTGTAAATGTAGATTTTCTTTGCTTCGTGGACTTCGTCTCTCACCTGGGAACAGTTGATGTGAAATGCTTTTAACCATTGAATTGTCCTCCCAGGTCAAAACTCTTAAGTGAACAATTGTTTGAGCCTTTTTTGACGCGTTTGAGATACTTTTTTATCACTTTTTGATGCTTCTTTTCAACATTTTCTTCATTTTTGTAACAAACCATCAGTATACTGTACACATCACTGAAACCAATATATTACCACTAGTTTTACACCATTTGCACCATCATCCAGCCGGAGTCGGGACGCAGCCACTCTGCAGACAGTGGAAATACTCACATTGACTTTAATAGAAACCTGACGACCGGTGGAAATTAGGAGTTAGACACAAAACAGTGGAAAATGGGTTCCAGTTTGAAAAATACCAAAGTTACCCTTTAATGGGGATCCAGACAATATTTGGCGAGACATTTCTCTCAAAATCACAAATTTTAACGTGCCGGTGGAGCTAGAGGAGAAGTCGGGGCCATCATTGAAAAAAGTTCCTAAAAAAAGGTGCAACAATTTAAAAAGACATGGAAAAAAGTGGCAGGAACTTTGATAAAAATGACGGCAAAAATGACAAAAACTTCAGAAAAAGCAACAAAAACTAGAACGCAGAAGGTCAAGGGTTCGAGTCCGACCTGCGACAATTTTCTGCATGTCTTCCCCTCTCTCCCCCCTTTCATATCTAGCTGCCCTAGTCACTATTTTTATTGGAAATGCCCAAAAAAGAATGTATAAATAAATAACTAGGTGGACCAAACATTAGTGGGAACCTAAATTGATATGCGGGCCATACCGGGCAGGATTTGGCTCTTGGGCCTTGAGTCAGAGCCCAAAAATGTCGTGAACCCGTCACAGCTGTTGGTCTAAAGTTCCTTTTGTTCTGCCTGTCCTCTCCACAGTTGCCAACTTTGACCCGGGCACGTTCAGCGTGATGCACTGCGAGTTCTGCAGCGCCGGGTTCGACACCCGGGCCGGTCTGTCCAGCCACGCCCGCGCCCACCTCCGAGACTTCGGCATCACCAACTGGGACGTGACCATCTCGCCGATCCACATCCTGAGGGAGTTGTTCTCCAGCCGGCCCGATCTGGTGATCCCCACGGCACCCCCTCGGAGCCCCTGCTCCTCGCGGGACGAGGGCGAGGAAGGCGAGGGAGACGAGGAGGAGGAGGAGGAGGAGGAAGGGGAGCAGATCGTGGAGGTAAAGCTAGAAGAGGAGACGAGTGAAAGGACGCTGAGCGCCGCCGGTACCGATGCGTCGCCTTCGGCGGCTCCTCAACGCTGCAAGCAGGACGACGCTGAAGAAGAGAGTAACGGTACGTTTTTAAATCAGATCCTTCCCAATAATCAGTAAAAGGGGGGCTTGTATGTGTCGGGTGGGGGGGGGGGGGATACAGCATGGACATATAGGAAATATTGGATAGGATAGAACAACACAGTGTAATTCTGCTATAGAAAACATCACATAAAATATCACATTCATTATTAAATTGTATATTATCCAAATACAATACACATTTTCTGTAGGCTCCACCCACTTACTGCCCCCCACCCTGACCCCCCTTCTAGCCCCGCCCCCTTTATCCGTCCTGTAAAGTAGTGATGCTGTTACTTATTGTGTACCTGTGTGGTTATGATGTTGGTTGCTGATGTATTTGATAGTTATTATCTGTTATTATCTTAAACCTGGAGGGGTAACAGAAGACTGTGTGGGGTAAATGTGACTTTAGATGCTAGGACTAGGCACCATGTGTGTGTTGTTGTATTTTAAGAGGCTTAACTACTAACTAAAGGAGCAGAAAGATTTAATTTGTTTACCATAATGTGTCAAAGTCACGGTATCGGTATTGCTACAGGTATCAAAAAATAATATCTGAACAATACCCAGTCTTAGATTTTAGGATTAGATGCTGTTACTGCATCAGTGTGTTTACTCTGAATAAGACCGGGTCAGTACATTTTGACTGTGTGTGTGTGTGTGTGTGTGTGTGTGTGTGTGTGTGTGTGTGTGTGTGTGTGTGTGAGATTATTCTGATTATGAGACAATGGGCCCCTGGACACAGACACCCTGTCTACATAGGAACAAGACAACTAAACTCAAGTGTACTTTTAGACTTTTTGCATCACTTTTTGGTCATTTAGCATCTCGCTAGTCGTGTTGTGTAGTAGGATTGTGGTCATTTAGTGTCTTTTGTGGTTTTGTGTAGTAGGATTCTGGTAATTTAGCGTCTTTTTTTGGAACACGATAATTTACCATTTTATTAGATCAATAAATATCTATCTATCTATCTATCTATCTATCTTTCTTTATTGATCGCAACAACACTTTGTGAATTATTACCTCTGACCCCTTGGGCCCCTGGACCTGTGCCCAGTAGGTCGGTCCAGTAGTCCCTGTCCTATGTGTAGTCCCATGTGTAGTGTGTAGTTGTATGTGTAGTGTGTAGTCCCATGTGTAGTCCCATGTGTAGTCCCATGTGTGGTGTGTAGTCCCATGTGTAGTGTGTAGTCTCATGTGTAGTCCCATGTGTGTGTAGTGGTATAGTCCCATGTGTAGTGTGTAGTCTCATGTGTAGTGTGTAGTCTCATGTGTGTGAGACAGCGAGACAGTCTGTTTTTCTTTTTACTCTGAATAAAGTCATGGGTTCAGGGTAACATGTGTTAAGTGTTGGAATCGGGATGGTGGCTCTTAAGAGAGAGAGAGAGAGTGTGTGTGTGTGAGAGAGAGGGGGAGAGAGAGAGAGAGAGAGAGAGAGAGAGAGAGAGAGAGAGAGAGGAGAGGAGAGAGAGAGTCCCCGATGCCCGCGGTTGATGTGGCACTCTCTCTCGGTGCATTCATCCCAACCTCCGCCTCCACTCGATTGGTCACGCCTTAGTTTAGCGGTGCATATGGGGGCAAAATGGCTGCTTCCACCTCCCCGTAGACCCAAACAATAGCGGACTAACTGCCTGGGCTTCAGCGGCCGGGGAGTCCGATGCACTGCGGTTGCGGACCGGTGAGTACCGCGCGCTGTAAATGCCTGTGTACCGCGTGCCCCCCCCCCCCCCCCTCTTCTTCCTCCCCCATCCTTCGGATCAAACGAGCGTCTCGCGCCGCATCTCTCTGTCACACCAGACAACAGCCATTAAAAAAAACAACTCTTCATCATGTGAGACTATGTAAAGAAAAGCGGTGTCGCGCGCAGCCATGCAGGTAGTAGCTCGCGACATGTCCAAAAGCCCATAAAGAGGGTCATTGTGTCTCGTTGGTTTTCGGGTTTTTTTCTCGATAAAAAACAACAAGTAGAGGTGGTTTTTGAGTATGTTGGTGTATCTTTACAGTTACTAAATATCTCTGGGGGGGGGGGGGGGTCTCTTCTCTCTCTCTCTCTCTTCTCTCTCTCTCTCTCTCTCCTCTCTCTCTCTCTCTCTCTCTCTCTCTCTCTCTCATTGTGCACGTCAGCCTGGGATGACGTCCAGTATTTTCAATGCTGCAGGATCTCTAAAATTACCTACAGTTGCCCAATCCTCGCCATTTTACTTTTGCTTTGATTTTTTTTTTTTTTTTTTTTTTGGGGATAGAGCAGGCGAGGACACGCTGTGCTTTCAGGTGCACGCGGTTGTGCACGTTTCGTTGTTGTTTTAAAATAAGAGTGAGATTGCTGTAGCTGTAACTTTGTGCACTGAAAGCGACCACACAGCTAATCTCATTACAACTTATCCGGATCAACGGAGTAGCCTGTATAGGTATAAGGTATCACTTTAAGTGTGTGTGTGTGTGTGTGTGGTGTGTGTGTGTGTGTGTGTGTGTGTGTGTGTGGTGTGTGTGTGTGTGTGTGTGTGTGTTTTAAGCGATTAGCCTTCTTTTCATTTTCTCTCTCCCTTCACTCTTATTTTCTCTCCTCCGGTGCATTTGACTTCTTTCTTCTCTCCTTTCTTCATGTGTTTTTTTTTTCTTCTTCTTCTTTCTCCATTTCCTGCGTGATTACTACCTATTGTTGAATTATTCTAAGAGGAAAACGTGCCGAAAGCATTTCTGCATATCCATCCACATTTTGCATGTTCATTATCTGTTTTGTGTTTTTAAACTTCTGTCTCATAAATACACCATCCTTGTTGTTTCCCCCCCCCCCCCACATGTGCTAAATAAATCCATCAAATCAAAGTAGGACATCACTTTCCCTCTGAAGTATCTGGTTGCTTAGTGCCACTCAGCCTGAAGGCACACAAAGTGGAGTTGTCGGTTTTAAATTGTTCTAATTCTATTTCTTTTAAAAATGTCTCTTTCTGTCTATAAATCCCCCCCGCTGATCATGCACGGTCTTGGGGCTATAATAGCTTGGTGTTATAACGCCGTGCTCCGAGGTGTCACACCGCTCTGCTTTTACAGTCAGGAGATGAAGTGACAAGCGCAGCGCCGCCCAGCCAGACAGAAAGCATTGTCTGTCTCCTCCACGTCTCTCGCTTTGATTTACTGATTTGTCGCAGAAAATGGCACTTTTGTCCCAGGAATGCCTCGCTCGCTCACTGCTGCGGGGGTAAAGCCAGACCTGCCATGTTTGTTTCATACAGTAGTGCAGTTCCCTTTTTATGACTCTTCTTTCCATTGTTGACAGGGATGCATATTACTGTAATTGAAACGTTATGATGCATGTTATTACAAAGGTATGTTGATTTAGTGTGTGAGCGAATGCACGTGTTTCTGCTCTCAGCCCCGCTGCGTTTCATTTCATTTTCATGTATTTATTTTTAATTTTTTTTAAATAAGGACAGCGAGCGCACGTTCATTAACATTTCTATGAACGTGCCAGTGTTAGCCAGCTGGCTAATTTTCAACTGGAGTCCTTTTTTGGCAAAGATGTTATGAGAGCCATTAATTGACTTGGTCAGATGTTCCCAGATGTCAAGTCAGCAATAAAAATACAATTTCCAAAAAGCACATTTTTATTCATTCTCAATGCACTCAGAGATTCATTCATATGCTCTTCAAAGGCTGAGTTATTTTATCTAGACCACCGTTTGCACTTAAAGTATATTGACTCTTCACAACACAGTATTTCTATATATACATATATATATATATATATATATATATATATATATATATATATATGTATGTGTGTGTGTGGTGTGTGTGTGTGTGTGTGTGTGTGTGTGTATATATGTATGTGTGTGTGTGTGTGTGTGTGTGTGTTGTGTGTGTGTATATATGTATGTGTGTGTGTGTGTGTGTGTGTGTGTGTGTGTGTATAATATATGTGTATATACTGTATGTGTGTGTATATATATATGTGTATATACTGTATGTGTGAGTATATATATGTGTATATACTGTATGTGTGTGTGTATATATATATATGTGTAAATACTGTGTGTGTATATATGTATGTGTATATACTGTGTGTATATATGTATGTGTATATACTGTGTGTATATGTGTGTGTGTATATACTGTGTGTATATATACTGTATATATGTATATGTGTATAAACAGTATGTATATATGTGTCTATTCATGTTAATTGTGTTATTAATGACCTACATCAGTAACTAGACCACAATTTACACTAACTGTATATTGACTCTTCACTACACCGCATTATATATATATATATATATATATATATATACAGTATATATGTGTTTATATATGCATGTAAATGTGTGTGTGTGTGTGTGTGTGTGTCTATTCATGTTAACTGTGTTATTACTGACCTACATCACTAACTAGACCACAGTTTACTCTAACTGTATATTGACTCTTCACTACACAGCATTATATATATATATATATATACACAGTATATATGTGTATATATATATATATATATTGGCTCTTCACACCCTATCAGCAGCGTGACAGACTGTCTGTCCTCTTCATGTATATTGTGTTTTTACCTTATTCTCTCTCATATCTTCCTATCCTTCGGATCTGTATTTCCGGCCTAATCTGCACGTTATGCAGCCTGTTGGATTCTGTTTCTTGTATTATATTGTGAATGTGGCCCTGTGTGTTGTCTTGCAGGCTCAGGCGTTATTCTTGGCCGGGTCGTTGCAAATGAGAACTTGTTTTCAACGGCCTAAATAAAGGTTAAATAAAAATAAAAGTAAAAGCATGTGGATATAGGGCTGGGCGATATTGGAGAAAATCCGATATCATGATATTTTTGAACAAATTCCTCGATATCGATTCCGCAACGATATTGTGGTGTTGACACTTGGTGCTTTCACAAAATATTTACACTGTGAGATTTTTGATAAATAATCATCAGTAATGTGGATATAATGACTAAGGGGGTAAAAGCTAATGATCGAACAGTTGCATCAGTCTGGTAAGAACAGAAAATGACACAAATTTCCCGTAATGCAGCCTTTAAAACCAAGAAAAGACACTTATGCCATATTACAATATCCAAAATCTAAGACTATATCTAGTCTCATATCACGATATCGATATAATATCGATATATTACCCAGCCCTATATGGATATATAAATCAGATTATCGCTGCGACTAAGGATAAGGATTGTTTTCGTTGTCGATTTCTTTTCTGGAGGAATCGATTAGTTTGCTCCATAAAGTGTCCGAAAATGGTGAAAAATGAGAATGTGTTGAACATGACCGTGTGCTCCAAATTGAATGTGGATTCATCCGATGTTTCTTTGAGACATTTCTCTCAGAATCACCCGTTTTAACGTGCTGGTGGACATGTAGCCTGTACCTAACTACACGGCAGTGGATCCGATGGTTGTTGAGATGGTTCAGTCTGGACCAAAGGTGCAGACCAAAGCAATCAAAGACATGGAAGGCTGCAACTCACAATGGTTTTTATTGTTGATTAATCTCTTGATTATGTTCTGGGTGAAAGGATTAGTCGTTTTGGGCTCTAAAATATCAGAAAATGATGAAAAATGTGGATGAGTGTTTTCCAAAAAGCTCAAGACGACGTCCTCAAATGTCTCGTTTTGTCCACAACTCAGAGATTTTCAGCTTCCTGTCACAGAGGAGAGAAGAAACTAGAAAATATTCACATTTAAGAAGCTGGAGTCAGAGTTTCACGTATGTCAAGTTTTACTTTTTTATTTTTTCCTTAAAAAAATGACTCAACAGATTCATCGATTACCAAAAGACTGAACTCCACTGGGACATTGGAGGTGAATATCTTTGAGTTGTGGACAAAAAACGAGACATTTGAGGACGTCGTCTTGGACTTTTTGGGGAAACACTGATCCACATTTGAAAAAAAACAAAATAAACATGTTGAGACCAAACAACTACTCGATTAATCGAGAACAAGATCGACAGATTAACCAGACAATAGTTAGTTAGTTGGTTGGTTAGTTAGCCGCTGCTGTAATTATTATTATTATTATTACACTTATTTGAATATTGTCTGTGATGTTTTAGGTGAGGGGGAGGAAGAGGATGAGGAGCAGCTACAGCTTCCAGCTCTGGATGCTCTGAGCTCGGGGAGAACCGACTCAGACGGCCCCCCCCCTGGAGAGGATGCAGACTCCAAGGGTGAGAGAGAGAGAGAGACGAGAGACACAAGACGTCCAGAGAGAGAGAGAGAGAGAGAGAGAGAGAGAGACAGACGAGAGAAAGAGAAGAGACAGATGAGCAGAGCAGAGAGAGAGAGAGAGCAACGAGACACAAGACGTCCAGAGAGGAGAGAGAGAGAGAGAGAGAGAGAGAAGACACAAGACGTCCAGAGAGAGAGAGAGAAGACAGAGAGAGGAGAGAAGAGACACAAAGACGTCCAGAGAGAGAGAGAGAGAGACGAAAGAGAGAGAAAGACGAGAGAGAGAGAGAGAGACAAAAGACGAGAAGAAGACGAGAGAGAGACGAGAGACACAAGACGTCCGAGAGAGAGAGAGAGAGAGACAAGAGAGAGAGAGAGAGAGACAGAGCAGAGAGAGAGAGAACGACGAGAGACACAAGACGCCAGAGAGAGAGAGAGACAGAAGAGAGAAGAGAGAGAACAAGCGTCCAGAGAGAGAGAGACGAGAGACACAAGACGTCCAGAGAGAGAGAGAGACGAGAGACAAGATGTCCAGAGAGAGAGAGAGAGAGAGAAAGACGAGAGACACAAGACGTCAGAGAGGAGAGAGAGAGACGAGAGGACGAGAGAGAGAAAGACGAGAGAGAGAGAGAGACGAGAGACACAAGACGTCCAGAGAGAGAGAGAGAGGGAGAGAGAGAGAGAGACGAGAGATAGAAAGACAAGAGACACAAGACGTCCAGAGAGAGAGAGAGAGACGAGAGAGAGAAAGACGAGAGAGAGAGAGAGACGAGAGAGACGGGGACGCTGACCCCTGAGTGTTGACAGCCAGGGGATTGGATCTGCTGCAGCAGAACCTCATCAGAGCTGTCAGTAAGGGGGGGGGGGGGGGGGGGGGGGGGGGGATTATAAAGCTGACCTTACAGGTCTGCGGCCCTACATCAGAGTTGGGTTGCCCCCCCCAGGGGAAATCCTCCGAGGTAGACAGATGTGTCTAAGAGCTAATGAGAGCACCTCTAACACCTGGCTGGTGTTGCTGCAGACCGGGTGAGGATGTAGACAGGAAGGGTAAGTGAGTGGACATGTCCTCTGGGACATCTGCGGCCCCCGAAAAAACCCCACCTGAGTCGCCTGCTGGTGCTTTGCAAAACTCGGTGTCCACGCTGCTCTTGGTTAAGGAGACATCGACGCCGTTAACTTTTGGTTTAAAATCTAATTCTGCTACGTTCACACCTCGTGTCCACGCTGCTCCGGCGTGGCCGAGCCTCTCAATCGGAGACATTTGGAGACGCTGCCGCCCCCGTTCTGGTTAGAAAGCTCCGGGGTTGCTCTGTAGTCTGGACGGACACAAACGGAGACATTTGGAGACGAGGACGCACGTCCGTCCGTCTCATCGGTCCGGTAGCTCCCAGACCTTTCAGTAACGGCTCCCCCTCCTCGTCCTCGCTCCAACATGATGATCCCTGCTCTTACTTGTTCTTTCTCTAAAGTATTTCCTGTGTTTTTAACTTCTACATCCATGATATTTAACGTCAGACCATCCGCTTCCTGTTTACACCGGCACGCACGTGCCCAGTGTGTGTGAACGGTCATGTGATCCGTGATGTCAGACGTGTCCATGTGGACGGAGATCAGTTCTGCTACCGGAGCTGAAACTCTCGTGTGGACGGAGATCGTTTTTGTCTCAAAATTTGCGCTTAAAAATGAAAACGCAGCAGTGTAGATGCAGCCTGACTCTGGGCAAGAAAGTGAACGTATTTCCACGAAGCTTTCTATGTATTCTTGGATTCAGACCCAAATATTAAACCGATTTATTTCCCAACTTAAAGCGGCCATATTATGCCCATGTTCAGGTTCAGAATTGTATTTTGAGGTTGTACCAGAATAGGTTTCCATGGTTTCATTTTCAAAAAACACATTGTCAATATTGTCACCCTGTGTGTTCAGGTCTCTGTTTTATCTCCAGAGTGAGACATCTCCCTCCTATGCTATCTTTGTTGGGAGCTGCACATGCTCAGTAGCTCGGTAAGACCCCATCAGCTGATAACTCTTTCTCCAGCTTTGGTCAGTCCAAGGCAGGATCAGCTGGGAGACTTCTTCTAGACCAGGGACACTTGTGGAATACCTGCAGAACAGGGACAGGAAGCAGAACAGGGACAGGAAGCAGAACGGTGACAGGAAGTAGAGCAGAACAGGGACAGGGACAGGAAGTAGAACACGGACAGGAAGTAGTTCTTTTGGAGATTATAGTGAACTAGTGGCTGTTGTAGCAGTGTTTTGCCATTGAGAACGAGCTAGCATGCTACGGTTAGCCACCTCGTCTCTAGGGACGTAGAAAGCCGTGCAGATGTTGAACAGCTCACTCGGAGACTGAAGACAGAGGACACTCAGAAACCGGATCTCACTCAGAACACCATGGATGGTTATGTTTTTCCAAGTTTGCATGTGTGTGGAAGCACCATAGACACAAAATCCCAGAAAAAGTGTTGTTTTTTTCATAATAAGGGCACTTTAAAGATCTAAACACCGAGCTGATATCTTGTGTGGGCAGATGTCGTCTTTGGCTGAAAACGTGGCTTAAAAATGAAAACGTGGGCGTGTGGATGTAGCCCGAGATAATGAAAGAAAACAGGATGTCAGTGGTAACATTGAAATGAAAATGTGTGAGCCGGGGCTCCTTCATGACGACTCACCCGCCGTTCTGGTCCTCTGTTGCAGTCCACGACCTGAAGTGCGAGGTGTGTGGCGCTGCGTCCGAGACCCGGCGGGGCCTTTCCAGCCACGCCCGCTCCCACCTGCGCCAGCTGGGCGTCGGCGTGTCGGAGAGCAGCGGCGCCCCCATCGACCTCCTCTACCGACTCGCCAAGGAGCAGGGCGACGCGGGCGGCCAGACCGGCTCGTCGTCCCCCCTCCCGACCCACAGCCCCTCGCCGTCAGTTCCTCGGAAAGATGAGGCGGTAGGAGACATGGACTTAGACGAGAAACCCGTCCCTCTCTCAGTCCTGGCCAAAGCAGCCAAAGCAGCAGCCAAACCGCCACCACCCTCCTCCTCCTCCTCCTCCTCCACGCCTACGCCTCCTCCCGGCTCCCCTCCTCCCTCAGTGGTGAGGAAAGCCCCCATCTCCTCTCTGCTGCCGGTGTCCTCCCTGCTGCGCTCCGGGGAGCACAAGGCCGCGGGGATGAAGGGCTTGATGTCCAACCTCTCGGCCTCGGCCGCCGTCGCAGCCAAACCCATCTGGGCGCCGCAGGAGGACGACGCGCCGCTCAACCTCAGTAAGTGTCTCCGGCAACGTTGGATAAAGTGACTTTCTTTAATGTTCTTATGAGTCTTTAGTTTGCTTTCACCCCCGGCTCATGTAGTTCGCTTTGCCAGACTTTCCTCCACAGTAGAGCCCGACCGATGAAGGATTTTTAAAGCCGATAATGATATTTGGTTATTTAAAAATTCGACATGCCGATATATCGGCCAAGATATTTACATTTTTTTTTAAAAATCCAGGAACGCGCAACAAAACATAAACAGATTTCCCTAACATTAGTTATTTGTAGTTATTTATGAGTTCTCACTAAAATAATATGATACAAATTTGTTTTATTGTCACAACAGAACATCAAAATATATTAAAATTCTTATAAATAAAATGCATAAAAATACAAACTTAAGATATGAAACTTAAAGTACTTTGAACAAAACACTATATAATCAGTGTTGCAAACAGGGACGTTGTAGAGCGTCCTCTGGTGGACAGACTATGCAACACCATCACTAACAGGGACGTTGTAGAGCGTCCTCTGGTGGACAGACTATGCAACACCATCACTAACAGGGACGTTGTAGAGCGTCCTCTGGTGGACAGACTATGCAACACCATCACTAACAGGGACGTTGTAGAGCGTCCTCTGGTGGACAGACTATGCAACGCCATCACTAACAGGGACGTTGTAGAGCGTCCCTGGTGGACAGACTATGCAACGCCATCACTAACAGGGACGTTGTAGAGCGTCCTCTGGTGGACAGACTATGCAACGCCATCACTAACAGGGACGTTGTAGAGCGTCCTCTGGTGGACAGACTATGCAACGCCATCACTAACAGGGACGTTGTAGAGCGTCCTCTGGTGGACAGACTATGCAACACCATCACTAACAGGGACGTTGTAGAGCGTCCTCTGGTGGACAGACTATGCAACGCCATCACTCAACATAACATAACATGGTTGACGTTTGTTTTTAGTTTTTAAATATTCATTTATCAGAATGATTTGTCATTAAATGATTCTGGTGAATGAATATTTAAAAAAATAGAAATAAAATGCAGATACCGATAAATCGGGAAATATTGACCGATAATATCGGAACAATTAGATACTCCACTTATTTATTTATGTATACACATAAATGAACAGTATATCATACGCCTACTTGCACATATACACATGCATGCATACACACACACACACACACACATAGACACATGTTTCCATCTCTCTACTTCTTTTTGGATGCGTTTGACAACCTAATGTTGGAACTCACTGAGTCTACAGATCTACATGCGTGAAGCGTCCTTGGTTCAGTGTTTCCTTCTCTCTGTGCAGCGCTGGAGGTCAACCCCAACAAGGACATCGTTTGCCAGCTGTGCGGCGCCTGGTTCGAGACTCGGAAAGGATTATCCAGCCACGCACGAGCCCACCTCCGGCACTTCGGCGTGGAGTACTCCGAATCCAAGGTAGGGGTGTCAGGAGAGATAGATTTAGATATTGGAAAAACAAATTGGTAAAGATACAAAAACATGATAGAAGTGACAACAAAATTGGGGGAAAAAATCTACAAAAACGTTGAGCAAAGTGTAGGAAAAAACCAACAACAAAATGTTGAAATTTCGACCCAGAAAAACACAAAGTTGCTGGTCGATGGGAAGACAACACAAGGGTTAAAGAATCTACTACTAGATTAGATTAGATTAGATTCAACTTTATTGTCATTACACAGGTACAAGGCAACGAAATGCAGTTTAGATCTAACCAGAAGGTCAATAGCAGCAATAGCAATACTACTACTGCCTCTAGAAACCAGTATCATCGGGTTAAGATGTGAGTAAATATCCTATCCTTGTCCAAAGAGTAAGTATAATATCGTATGGTGCTTTCCTCCCAGGGCTCTCCCATCGACCTCCTGAACCAGCTCATCGACACGGACGACTTTAAGCACAACGCCGGCTCGCTGCAGCGCAGCGGCCCCGCGGAGCCCCGGGGCCCCGCCGGCTCCAAGCCGCCGCTGTACGGCCTCGCGTCCTCGCCACCGCCATCGCTCCTCTACAAGGTGACCACGGCCGGGGGAGGGTCCACGGCCAAAGCTACCTCTTCCTCCTCGCTGCTCCTCGGCCCGCCCGCCAAGCGGCACAAGTCCTCCTCCGTGAGGGTCTTCCGCCTGAGCAGCGGCGAGCTCATGGCTCTTCCACACAGTGAGTGGTGATGCCGAAGCCTTCATCTGTACATGGTTTGGGGGTTATGGAAGGGGGGTGTACCCTGCAGTCCCATTAGCTGCAAAGGACAGCAACACGCACTCGCTGGATGGGCTTCACCGCGCTTCTATATTGATAGTAGCAGGGGCAGATTTAGTCATTTTGAGGCCTAAGGCAAACACAAGCACGGGGCCCTCCACAACCCGTGTTCTCCCCACTTCAGTCCTTATTTATCTGAGAAAGACGTACTTGTAACTTTTCTCTAGTCTTCACTAGAGCAACCTGGGCTGACGCTGCCGGTGGGTAGCTCCTCTTCATTAGCGTTAGCATTGCTAGCGCAAGCACCGGCTTCTTGCTGCTCTTCAGTAACGTTAATGTTCGTGTCCTCAGTAGCTGTCGTGAAAAAGGTTGTTACCTTTGGAAGTTTTGCTAAAAACGTTCTGCTTTCTTCCCGCTTCTTCTTCTTCCTTTTTTCAGAACCACTTCGGTAGCTTCGCTTCATTTTCCACCGTCTGTAGCCTCCAGCTTACAGCCTGCTGAGCCGTTTGGTTACAGTAGGATAATGGAATAGTCCAATGTAGGGCGGACTGGGGGGAGTTTCTCATCATGAATTTAACAATCGGATAGCCCTTTAGCGTATCAATGTTTAGAGATATAATTAATTGGTGAAAAGTAAGACAACAAATCGTAACCATAAGTTTATGAGGCGTTTTACGGGGCCCTTGGTAGCTCGGGGCCTATGGTAATTGCCGACCTTTGCCTAATGGTGAGTCCACTTCTGGATAGTAGCATGCTATTGCCTAAAAACAACATGCTATGTGCAAGAGGTCTGTAAAAGTATGCTTTTCTGAAAAAAGTATGTATTTCTCAAAATGAGCTAAAATGCCAAACATATCAGATATATATGTGAATACGATGTCCTGAAGCGTTTCCGCCATCTTGGGTGATTTTCTTCCACTCAAAAGGACTCGAGCAACCAACGTACATACGTCACGCTTTGTTGCATCGCTCAGCATTTGCATAGACTTCTTGCCTTCCTCGCCGCTGGCAAACGGCGCCACCATTGGTGACGGATGGCGGCCTGTCGCCGTTTCTCCGTCTCTTGTAGCTAATGTGACGGAGGGGTTGTGGTTCTGCGGAGGCTCCGCCACAGCTTTCGCCCCTTGGCCTACTGATGTAGGGCTGGGCGATACGGAGAAAATCATCACATCACAATATTTTTGACCACATTTTGATGCTGCAACAATATTGTAGTGTGGACTATTGGTGCTTTCACAAAGTATTGACACAATGAGATTTTTGAAACATATTAACATATTCATTCATATTTGTAATGTGGATATAATGACTAAGTGGGTAAAGTCCAATAATAGAACCGTTGGTAAGTCGGGTAAGTTCAGAAATTGACATCACTTTACTGTAATGCAGCCTTTAAAACCAGGAAAAGACACCACTTACCATATTACCATATATATATATATATATATTAATACATGTATATTGATATATCCAAAATCTAAGACGATATCTAGTCTCATATCATGATATCGATATAATATTGATATATTGCCCAGCTCTAGTTTGAGTAGTTTAAGTGACTGCTGTTATTATTCTAGTACGAAAAAGTTAACTCCTCATTTGCAATTTCTTAGAGAAAAGATTGATGCAAAGATGCATCGATTAGTTGTAAACCATTATATTAATCGGCAAGTATTTTGATCATCGGTTTGGAGTCAAAATTCTCTGACGTCAGCTCGTTAAATATGAATATCTTCTAGTCTCTTCTCTCCTCTGGGACAGTAAGCTGAATATCTTTGAGTTGTGGACAAAAAAGGGACATTTGAGGACGTCATTTTGGGATTTTCGGGAAACACTGATCCACATTTTACACCATTTAATAGACCAAACAACTAATCCATTTATTGACAAAATGATCAAAGATTGACCGTCAATGGAAATAACAGTTGCATCCCTAAAATGTATTTAATGAAAGATCTTTGTGTAGATACAGTTTTCCCACGGAAACTATTTTGAGGACGTCATTTTGGGATTTTTGGGAAATTCAGAGCCACATTTTACACCATTTAATAGACAAAACAACTAATCCATTTATGGAGAAATGATCAAAGATTGATCGTCAATGACAAGAAGTTATTTGCATCCCTAAAATGTATTTAATAAAAGATCTTTGTATAGATACAGTTTTCCTACGGAAACTATTTGAGGACGTCATTTTGGGATTTTTGGGAAACCCTGATCCACATTTTTCACCATTTAATAGACCAAACAACTAATCCATTTATTGAGAAAATTATTGAAGATTAACAGTCATTGACAAGAAGTTACTTGCAACCCTAAAATGTATTTAATAAAATATCTTTATATAGATACAGTTCTGCCACATATAATATCCTAATGTCTTTTTTTTCCCGCCCCTACACCTGGAGTTGTCTGTTTCGATGCTTTTTCTGTAAAAACCCACTCCAGTTTGCGTCTCTGATCTTTTTCAGGCGACCCTCCGAAGGAAATCGGCTGCGAGTTCTGCGGGGAGTACTTCGAGAACCGTAAGGGCCTCTCCAGCCACGCCCGCTCCCACCTGCGCCAGATGGGCATCACCGAGTGGTCGGTGAACGGCTCGCCCATCGACACCCTGCGGGAGGTCATCACCAGACGGGGCCTGCCTTGCGCTCTGCCCCTCAAACCTCTGAAGACGCCGCCTCCGTCCTCGCCCGGGCCCCCCCGCTCCCCTCTGCCGGCCTCCGCCTCTCCCTCGGCGACCCTCCTCGGCCGCCTGCCCTTCGCCTTCGCCCGGCCCTCCAGCCCCGCGCCGTCCGCGGCGTCCAAATCGAGCTCGGCGGCGACGCCCCCGACGGCGTCCGGCGGGCTGATCCTCAGGCTGAAGCCCGAGCCGCTGCAGCTGGACGTCACGGCGCCGTCCCGGGCCGCGGGGAGATCTGGTTTCTCCGGTGACGCGCTCGGCTGCAGCTGGAGCAGCTCTGACACGGTGTTCCCCCTCAACCTGGGTAACTTGGATCCTTTTTATTTTTAGTTTATTTATTTTACAGCCTCAAGATCCAGATAAAAAGTACACATAACACATCACAAGAGGGGTACAAACCACACATAAATACATACATGCAAACTGACTCCCAGAAATAACACCCAAAAAAAAAAAAATACATTCATTAGATTAGACTTTCTTCATCCCACAGTGGGGAAATTCCAGTGTGCAGAAGGTATTGAATGAATGTAAAGTGGCTTTATGTAAAAGGTATTGTAAAGTAAAGTGAGGCGGCCATAGTGCAAAACAAATCGCAGTGTAAGCAATTAAGTGACGTTAAAATTAAATTGAATATGTAATTAAATAATATAGCAAACGTAAGTAACCATAATATAAATGATATTGAAGTGTGACCATAAATAATAATGAAAAAGTAATCCTGCCGACACACACACACACACACACACACACACACACACACACACACACACACACACACACCACCACACACACACACAATAGCAACGCCCAGTAATTAAAACAGGTACTGTGCGTGTTCCAGTGATTGCAGAGTTTTGATGAATATCTGATATCACTAAGTGCAGGATTGGTTAAAGCATTTAATATTGTATTATTTGACTCGGTTAATCAGCACGTGAATCTGTACATAAGGTTCCTCAGCACAGCGTGGATGGTGGGAACGTTACACGTCACACACACACATGGCCAACACTGGTCCGTCTTGGACGCTTCTAAATGCATCATTGTACGCCACCTTTATCTTGTTTATCTTTGCTTTACTGTAGCTGCACCATAGATGAGTTGTATACAGTGGAGTATGCTCTGAAAAGAGATATTTTAACTTCTTCAGAACACATATGAAATGTGCGTGCCAGAGTATTTGCTTGTCCATATAATCATTATAATGTATGTATGTATGTATGTATGTATGTATGTATGTATGTATGTATGTATATCAGCGGCAGTGCTGTGACTTATGTCAGGGAGGATTTTTGTGATGTATATTTGTTTGTCTCCATTGTTTATTTAGCAATTGAAAGAGTTATGCTTTTTCTTTTCCCCGTCTTTTAGGGTGTTTCTCCAGATAGGTAGGTAGGTAGGTAGGTAGGTAGATAGATAGATAGATAGATAGATAGATAGATAGATAGATAGATAGATAGATAATAACGGCAGGAACACACCGCATGCTGAAGCACCATGAATAGCCGTGAAGCAGAGCTATTTTCATTTGATGCAGATGTTACGATGTGTGTCCATTGTCTGCGTCATGTCCCTGCTTCCCCCCACTCCTCATTTGCATAAAGTTAAATTCAGCCAACTCTGTGCAAATGCGGAGCGGCCGGCTCGGCTCGCCAACTCTCAAAAGCTGACGGAGATCTAAACTCAAGACAGATTCAACAACCGCGTTTCTCACTTAAAATGTGCTCAGAAACGCGTTTCGGGGGCTGACTGCAGAGGGGAAGAAAGTATTTGGACTCGGACGTGTCTCGGTCTCGCTAGTATTTAGACTCGGACTTGTCTCGGTCTCGCTAGTATTTAGACTCGGACTTGTCTCGGTCTCGCTAGTATTTAGACTCGGACTTGTCTCGGTCTCGCTAGTATTTAGACTCGGACGTGTCTCGGTCTCGCTAGTATTTGGACTCTGACGTGTCTCGGTCTCGCTAGTATTTGGACTCGGACGTGTCTCGGTCTCGCTAGTACTTGGACTCGGACTTGTCTCGGTCTCAGACTTGTCTCGGTCTCGCTAGTATTTGGACTCGGACGTGTCTCGGTCTTGCTAGTATTTGGACTCGGACGTGTCTCGGTCTCGCTTGTACTTGGACTCGGACTTGTCTCGGTCTCAGACTTGTCTCGGTCTCGCTAGTATTTGGACTCGGACGTGTCTCGGTCTCGCTTGTACTTGGACTCGGACTTGTCTCGGTCTCAGACTTGTCTCGGTCTCGCTAGTATTTGGACTCGGACGTGTCTTGGTCTCGCTAGTATTTGGACTGGTATGAGAACAGTCTGTGAAGTCACGTTTGTCAATTTACTGTAATGCAGCCTCTAAAACCAGGAAAAACCAACTCTTTTGTCATATAACCATAAGACAATGTCCCAATTTTAAGCCAATATTTAGTCTCATATAGTAATAATCGATATATTTCCCAGCCCTACATTGACATTGACCCTCTTCTCTTTCCGTAGCCATGTCCCACGACGTGGAGCCTACACGAGACATCCGCTGCGAGTTCTGCGGGGAGTACTTCGAGAACCGTAAGGGCCTCTCCAGCCACGCCCGGTCCCACCTGCGCCAGATGGGCATCACCGAGTGGTCGGTGAACGGCTCGCCCATCGACACCCTGCGGGAGGTTATGCACAAGCGAGGGGGGGGTACCCCCTCCCACCCGGACCAGGGGGTGAAGAAGGAGGCGAGCCACGGGACCGGCAGCCCGCTCTGGGACAACGCCGAGGGTTTGGGGGTCTCCGGCTACCAGTCGGGCTCCAAATTCCGTAAATCGCCGCTCAGTTTGCTTCAGTCGGCGCCGCGGCTCCACAAGCACGGCCCGGGGGCCGCGGCGGCCGCTATGCCTGCTGGGAGGTTTTTCCGGCTGTCCCCGCTGGGGAAGAGGCCCCTGTCCGACGAGGGCCAATCGGCGGAGAGCGCCCACTCGCCGCCGCATCAACCGAAGACTTACTCACCTCTGCCGCACGACTTCTCCTTCAAAAGGAAACCCTCCCCCGACAAGCCCGGACACCAGGGTGAGCGGCTGGGTTTAATCAGGGTCACGCTGAATCCCCTATGGCAGTGATTCCCAAAGTGGGGGTCGGGACCCAGAGAGGGGGGGTCGGGACCCAGAGAGGGGGGGTCGCGAGCCAGAGAGGGGGGGGTCGCAAGTTGATTCCCAGAATTAAAATTAAAATTAAAAACCATTAGAAATAGCATATGTTAGCCATGATTTTAACACGAGATAAAACTGTTGTGTTATTTTGTGTTGTCAACATGCTCGTGTTTGGACACGCCTGTAGTGCGTGCGCCGTTGCGCACAATGTTTATATACGTTTATAGTGGGGGGGGGTCACTTGCACCGTTACTTTGGGGGTCGTGGGCTGAAAGTTTTGGGAACCCCTGCCCTCTGGAAGCAAATGGGAGACACAGGAATTTGAATTTTAAGACTAAATACGTAATGTTTTAAGTATAAAAAAAAAAAAAAAAAAAGGAAATCCAAGGCTCTCTTCTTCAAAATTATTTAAAAAGCTGTTATTTTACCGGCTGTTTCATAATAATAATAATAATAATAGAAATAATAATAATAATAATAATAATAATATGTAATATGTAATATAACATTTAAAAAAAATAATTTTTCCTGCGTTTTCGCAGCTTTTCCCAACATTTGTCACTTTTTCAACATTTAATTAAAAGGTTTTTGTTGAATTTTTCCTGCTTTTTTTTAAGCTTTTTCAACATTTGTCACTTTTTTCAACATTTAAAAAAAAATGTTTTTGTTAAATTTTTCTTGCTTTTTTTTAAAGCTTTTTCCAATATTTGTCACTTTTTCAACATTTAAAAAAAATGTTGACTTTTTCCTGCGTTTTTGAAGCTTTTTCCAACATTTGGAGCTCTCTCTTCCCTTTACTCCTTCCCGGTTTCCTGTTTTCCAGATCCCAGCTGCGAGCTGTGCGGCTTCTACTTCGAGAACCGTAAAGCTCTGGCGAGCCACGCCCGCGCCCACCTGCGGCAGTTCGGCGTGACGGAGTGGTGCGTGAACGGCTCCCCCATCGAGACGCTGAGCGCCTGGATGCGCAGCCGGCCGCAGAAGGTGCTGGAGATGCACCGCAGCTACATGCAGGGCAACCGCTCCACCCTGAAGAAGGTGAGGAGGGGCGGTCGGTAGCAGGACTGCAGGACTCGAGTCCGGTCTTGGACTCGAGTCCGGACTCAAGACCGTTTTTCTAAGGTCTCGGACTCGCTAGTATTTGGACTCGGACTAGTCACGATACAGTATTAGGGGACCACTAAGGTCTATATAAAAGACTTCAGATGCAGTATTAGGGACCACTAAGGTCTATATAAAGAGACTTCAGATACAGTATTAGGGACCACTAAGGTCAATATAAAAGAGACTCCAGATACAGTATTTGGGGACCACTAGGTCAATATAAAGAGACTTCAGATACAGTATTAGGGACCCAATGTCATTAAAGAGACCTCAGATACAGTTAGGACCACTAAAGGTTTAATATAAAGAGACTTCAGATACGTATTGGGACCACTAAGGTCTAATAAAGAGACCTCGATACAGTATTAGGGACCACTAAGTCTATATAAAAGACTTTAGATACAGTATTAGGGACCACTAAGGGCTATATAAGAGACCTCAATACAGATTAGGGACCACTAAGGTCTATATAAAAGAGACTTCGATACAGTTTTTAAAGGGGACCACTAAGGTCTTATTAAAAAAAACTTCCCGATACAGTATTAGGGGCCACTAACTATAAAAAGAGACTTAATGTATTAGGACCCCAAGGCATATAAAGAGCTTCAGATAATTTTTTGGGGTCATAAGGTCTTAAAAAAGAACTTTAAAACATATTAGGACCCCCTAAGGTCTAAAAAAGGACTTCAGATCAAATTGGGACCCTAGGTCATAAAAAACTTCAGATACGTATAGGGACCCTAAGGTCAATAAAAAGACTTCAAAACGTATTGGGCCAAAGGGCAATAAAAAAGACTTCAGATACGTATTGGGGACCCTAAAAGGGCTTAAAAAAAAACCCTTTACCAGTATTTTGGGGCCCAAGGCTTATAAAAGACTTCAATCAGTATTTGGGGCCACTAAGGCTATATAAAAAGACTTCAGATACATTAGGGGGCCCCTAAGGGGCTTATAAAAAAGACTTTTGATACGTATTAAGCCACTAAGGTCATTAAAAGAGATTCAGATACGTTTACGGGCCACTAAAGGGCTATAAAGAATCAATACATATTTGGGCCACTAAGTCAATAAAAGAGACTTTTATACCTATTAGGGGACCACAGGTCTATTAAAAAGAGACTTTTAATACAGTATTAGGGACCACTAAATCTATAAAAGACCTCAATCAATTTTTGGGGCCACTAAGGCTAATTTAAAAACTTTGATACAGTATTAGGGGCCCCTAAGGGCTATTAAAAAGACTTCAGATACAGTTTGGGGCCACTAAGGGCATATAAAAGACTTAGATACGATTAGGGGCCACTAAGGGCTATAAAGAACTTTAAAAAGTATTAGGGATCACTAGGGCTATATAAAAACTTCAATACGTATTTGGGCCCTAGGCTATATAAAAAACTCGATACATATTAGGGCCCCCAAGGGCTTATAAAAGAGCCTTTAGATAGTTTAGGGACCCCTAAGGGATATAAAAGACTTCAATCGTTTAGGGGGGCCATTAAAGGGCTATATAAAAAAAACTTCAGATACAGTATTAGGGACCCCAAGTCTTATAAAAAGGGGCTTCAATACAGTATTGGGGACCCTAAGTCTTTTAAAAAGGACTTTTTGATACATATTGGGCCCTAATTTTATATAAAAGACTTTGATATGTTAGGGGGCACTAAGGCTATATAAAAAGACTTTAATCATTTTTTTGGACCACTAAAGGCTATAAAAAGACTTCAATACGTTTAGGGCCACTAAGGGGCTATAAAAAAACTTAGTACTTTAACCCTAAATTTTTAAAAAAGAGACTTCAATACGTATTGGGGGCCACTAAGGTCTTAAAAAAACTTCAATAATTTAAGGACACTAAGGTCTTATAAAAAAGACTTCAATACGTATTAGGGACCACTAAGGCTATAAAAAAGGACTTTAATCATATTTGGGGCCCAAGGGCTAAAAAGGACTTCGATACTATAGGGGGCCACTAAAGGGCTTTTAAAAAAGCTTTAAACCGTATTTGGGACCATAAGGCATAAAAGACTTCAGATCAGTATTGGGCCACTAAGGTTTATAAAGAGACTTCAATCGTATTTGGACCCCAAGGGCTATTAAAAAGACTTCGATCGTATTTGGCCCAAAGGGCTATAAAAAGGACTTTAGATCTATTTGGGGGCCACTAAGGTCAATTAAAAAAGACTTCAATCATTTTTAGGGGCCACTGGGCATAAAAAGAGACTTCGATACTATTAGGACCCTAAGGGCATATAAAAGATTCAAAAACGTAAGGGGACCCTAAGGCTATATAAGGCTTAATCAGTTTAGGGGGCCACGGTTCTATAAAAAAGGGGGCCCGGCATTTAACGTATTGCCACGAAAAAATCACAATCTTTCTGTATTTATACCCCCCCCCCCCCCCCACCGCGGCGCCTAACCGTGGGCCCCATTTTTTTTATTAACCAAAAACACTGAACACTTGTGCCGATTTTGTTTGTTTTTTAGGTGAATGGCGTGTGTTTAAAAAATTTGCAAATACTTGGGCTGCCAAAATCAAACCGCAGCAATGCAAATCAAACCACTTTTGCCCCCCCCCCCCCCCCCCCCCGCTGTCTCTGAAAACTTTAAACTTTGGGCATCTAAAAGTTTTTCCCCGGCTGGGGGCTCGTCAACCCTTTTTGGTCTCAAGCTTCAGAGCCCTCTTTTTAACCCGCTTTGGGGCTTTTTCCTTTTTGACCCTCCTTTTACAACCTGCACAACAAACCAAAAACAAAAACCCAAAAAAAAATAAAAAGGAATCACAGAGACACAGTGCCTGAACAACTCCCTATTTCTTGTAGTTGCCATAAAAGCCCGGGGCCCTGCCACTTTAGTTTTCCCCTCAGATACTTTTTGGGTTTAAAAAAAAAAAAAAAAAGCGTTTTGGGCTCTTTTTTTTTTTTTTTTTTTTTTTCTTCTTCTTGTTAGGTTGCCGTTTTTTTTCCGGGCTCTTTTTCCTGTTTTTTTTTTTCTTCTCCGTGTTTTCCCCCCATTGGGCTGGTGGTTTTTTGTTCCCCCTTTCCCCCCCCCCCCCCCCCCCCCCCCCGGTCTTAGGGTTTTTTTTCCTGTTTTTTTTTTTGAAGTCGGTTTTTTTCTCGCCTGGGCTTTTGGTTTTCCCCCTGAGTGTCTTATGTTCTGTTTTCCCCGTTTTTAAATTTTTTTGTCCCGGGGTTTTTGTCTCGTCCTGTCCTTTTGTTTCCCCCGAGTGCTGTTTTGTTCCCGTTTTTTTGTTTTTTTTGGGAAATTTTTGGTTTTTTTCTCGTCCTGTTCCGTGGGTTTTCCTCCTGAGTGTCTGTTGTTTTTGTTTCCTGTTTTAAAATTTTTAAGTCTGGTTTTTTTTCTCCCTCCGTTTTTGTGTTTTCCCCCGGTGGCCTATGTTTTGTTTTCCGGGTTTTTTTTTGAAGTCTGGTTTTTGCTTTGTCCTGTCTTGTTTTCCTCCCCGAGGGTCTGTATGTTCCCCTTTCCCGTTTTATTTTTTAAGTCGGGTTTTTTTTCCGTCCTGTCTTGTGTTCCTCCATTTTCGTAGGTTCTGTTTCCGGTTTTTTTTGAAGTCTGGGTTTTTTTCCGTCCTGTCTTTTGTTCCCCCCTGAGTGTCTGTATGTTTTGTTTCCGGGGTTTTTTTTTTTGAAAATTTGGTTTTTTTTCCCCCGCCTGTCTTGGTGTTCCTCCTGATTGTCCCTTTGGTTCGTTTCCCCGTTTTATTTGAAGTCTGGGTTTTTTTTCCCCGTCCTGTCCCTTTTGTTTTCCCCCTGAGTGTCTGTATGTTCTGTTTTCCCGTTTTATTTTTGAAGTCGGGGTTTTTTTTTCTCGTCCTGTCTTTGTTTTTCCTCCCCCGAGTGTCCCCGTAGGTTCGTTTCCCGTTTTTTTTTTAAGTCTGGTTTTTTGGCTCGTCCTTCTTTTGTTCCCCCCCTGGGTGTCCGTAAAGTTTTTTTTCCTGTTTTTTTTTTTGAAATCTGGGTTTTTGGGCTCCTTTCCCGTCTTTTTTCCTCCAGTGTCTGTAGTGGTTTTTTTCCTGTTTTATTTTGAAGTCTTTTTTTGTCTCGTCCGTCCCTTTTTTTCCTCCCGAGTGGGCCCGTTTTTGTTCTGTTTCCCCGTTTTATTTTGGGTCGGGTTTTTTCTCGTCCCCGGCTTGGGGTTCCTCCCCCCGGTTGTAGGTTTTAGTTTCCCCCCGGGTTTTTTTTTTTTGGAAATCGGTTTTTGGGCTCGTCCGGGCTTGTGTTTTCCCCCTGAGTGTCCCGTATGTTCTGTTTCCCCTTTTTTTTTTGAAATCTGGTTTTTTTTCCCCGTCCCGTCTTATTTTCCTCCTGATTTTCTGAATTTTTCTGTTTCCCGTTTTTTTTTTTAAGCGGGTTTTTGTCTCTTTCCTTTTTTGGTTTTCCTCCTGATTTTCTGTAGGTTCTTTTTTCCGGTTTTTTTTTGAGTCTGGTTTTTGTCTCGTCCTGTCTTGGGGTTTTCCCCCTGAGTGTCTGGGAGGTTCTTTTTCCTGTTTTATTTTTAAAATCTGGTTTTTTGCTCGTCCTGTTTGTTTCCTCCCCGTTTCTGTAATTTCTGTTTTTGTTTTAAAATTTTTAATCCGGGGGGTTTTTTTCCCCGTCCTGTCTTGTTGTTCCTCCCAGTGGGCTGTTGTTTTGGTTTTCCGGTTTTTTTTTTGAAATCTGGTTTTTTTTTCTCGTCCCGTCTTGTTTCCTCCTTATGTCTGGGATTTTCTGTTTCCCCTTTTTTTTTTGAACTGGTTTTTTTTCTCGTCCCGTCTTGTGGGTTTCCCCCTATGGGCTGTAGGGGTTTTGTTTCCCGTTTTATTTTTTAATTTTGGGTTTTTTTGTCCCCCGTCCCTTTTTTTCCCCCCTGAAGGGTCTGATGTTGGGTTTCCTGTTTTTTTTGAATCTGGTTTTTTTTCTCTTTCCCGGGCTTTTGTTTCCCCCTGAGTGTCTTATTTTTTTGTTTCCTGTTTTTTTTTTGAAGTCGGGTTTTTTTCCCCGCCTGTCCCTTGGGGTTTTCCCCCTGATTTTCCCGTTTTTTTGTTTCCGGGTTTTTTTTTGAAGTCCGGGGTTTTTTTTTCGTCCCCTTTTTTAGGTTTTCTTCCCCTTTTTTTCCCTTTCCCCCCGCCTTTTGATTACCTGATGTTTTACAACCTGCTTCCCCCCCCCTCTTGGCCCTGCCTTTTCTTTCCCCTTTTTTACCCTGATGTTATGATGAAAGAATTTTAAATTTTTTAAAGATAAAGCCCATCGATAGAAACGGGAAAGCCCCGATATCGCCCGCCGTATTCTTGACCCTAAAATGTAAGTAAATGGGAAACTATTATGTCAAAAAAACGTTACATTTTATATGTTTTTTATTGGGTTATATAAGGGTTCTTCCTTTCCCTCTTCCCGAAAGCCCATTTTCCCCCTTTTTCCTGCATCCGGATCCGGAAACCCCCTCCCCCCCTCTCCTCGCCGAAAGGGCCCCCTCTTCCCCCTCCTCCACCACCTCCTCCTCCTCCTCCTCCCACTTTTCTTCTTCGCTGGCCCTGAGCCTGGTGCCCCTGACTGCGCCCCGGCCGGGGCTCGTCCGCCCCCGGCCGCCGCGCGACTTCCGGGCCGGCCTCCCCCCCCGGTCAGACATTTCCCGCCCCAGACCCCACCCCCGGGGCCGCTCCAGCCCCCCCCCCCTCCAAGCTCAGGTTTGGGTCGCAGGAGCTAACGTCCGCGCTGCCCAGAGGTCGCACGGCCCCCGTTTGGGTTTTTGACCCGGGCCCCATAGGCTGCAAAATCCCTTCTGTCCGGCTAAAGGAAATGGAGAAAAAAAATTACCTTTTATTAGAAAAAAATTGACATTTTATTAGAAAAAAATTGACATTTTATCAGAAAAAAAATTGACATTTTATTAGAAAAAAATTACCTTTTATTAGTAAAAAAAATTACCTTTTATTAGAAAAAATTGACATTTTATTAGAAAAAAATTACATTTTAACAAAAACAAAAAAAAACTAACAAAAAAAAGTGTTGCTAAGGTGTTGTTTCCTCCTCCTCTTGTTAAGATATCGTTTCCTCTTCCTCTTGCTAAGGTGTCGTTTCCTCTTCCTCTTGCTAAGGTGTCGTTTCCTCTTGCTAAGGTGTCGTTTCCTCTTCCTCTTGCTAAGGTGTTGTTTCCTCCTTCTCTTGCTAAGGTGTCGTTTCCTCTTCCTCTTGCTAAGGTGTCGTTTCCTCCTCCTCTTGTTAAGATATTGTTTCCTCCTTCTCTTGCTAAGGTGTTGTTTCCTCCTTCTCTTGCTAAGGTGTCGTTTCCTCTTCCTCTTGCTAAGGTGTCGTTTCCTCCTCCTCTTGTTAAGATATTGTTTCCTCCTTCTCTTGCTAAGGTGTCGTTTCCTCCTTCTCTTGCTAAGGTGTCGTTTCCTCCTCCTCTTGCTAAGGTGTCGTTTCCTCCTCCTCTTGCTAAGGTGTCGTTTCCTCCTCCTCTTGCTAAGGTGTCGTTTCCTCTTCCTCTTGCTAAGGTGTTGTTTCCTCTTCCTCTTGCTAAGGTGTTGTTTCCTCTTCCTCTTGCTAAGGTGTCGTTTCCTCCTTCTCTTGCTAAGGTGTCGTTTCCTCCTTCTCTTGCTAAGGTGTCGTTTCCTCCTCCTCTTGCTAAGGTGTCGTTTCCTCCTCTTGCTAAGGTGTCGTTTCCTCCTCCTCTTGCTAAGGTGTCGTTTCCTCTTCCTCTTGCTAAGGTGTTGTTTCCTCTTCCTCTTGCTAAGGTGTCGTTTCCTCCTCCTCTTGCTAAGGTGTCGTTTCCTCTTGCTCTTGCTAAGGTGTTGTTTCCTCTTCCTCTTGCTAAGGTGTTGTTTCCTCCTTCTCTTCCTCAGGTGTTGTTTCCTCCTTCTCTTGCTAAGGTGTCGTTTCCTCTTCCTCTTGCTAAGGTGTTGTTTCCTCTTCCTCTTGCTAAGGTGTTGTTTCCACCTCCTCTTGCTAAGATATCGTTTCCTCCCTCTCTTGCTAAGGTGTTGTTTCCTCTTCCTCTTGCTAAGGTGTTGTTTCCTCTTCCTCTTGCTAAGGTGTTGTTTCCTCCTCCTCTTGCTAAGATATCGTTTCCTCCCTCTCTTGCTAAGGTGTCGTTTCCTCCTCTTCTTGCTAAGGTGTTGTTTCCTCCCTCTCTTGCTAAGGTGTCGTTTCCTCTTCCTCTTGCTAAGGTGTTGTTTCCTCCTTCTCTTGCTAAGGTGTTGTTTCCTTCTCCTCTTTCTAAGGTGTCGCTTCCTCTTGCTAAGGTGTTGTTTCCTCCTTCTCTTCCTCAGGTGTTGTTTCCTCCTTCTCTTGCTAAGGTGTCGTTTCCTCTTCCTCTTGCTAAGGTGTCGTTTCCTCTTCCTCTTGCTAAGGTGTCGTTTCCTCTTCCTCTTGCTAAGGTATTGAGCGTCGGCCCTTGAAGCACCCGTCGTGCCCAGATGGGACAGAGAGCCCTCCTAAACCCCCCCGCACAGGCACAGTCCCGGCCCTGGTGCCCAAACCGCCCTCGTACCCGCTGGTGAAGCTGGTGGGCAAGTTCTACACCCTAAAGTGCCGGTGAGTGAAACCTGTGTGTTAGACACACACTGTAATTCCCTCTAAGCACAGGTGGTTTTGACAAAAGAAAATATAGAAACGGTGTTAGCTTAACATAAACAGTACCATGCACAGCATGTGGAATACCGTTTACCAAAGTAAAATGCAACAAACAAAACAAATACCCCGTTGGCTGCGTGCTACAAAGAAAGGGAAGTCTTTGAGTCGTCAGAGGTAGACTTAAGGGAAGTCTTTGAGTCGTCAGAGGTAGACTTAAGGAAGTCTTTGAGTCGTCAGAGGTAGACTTAAGGGAAGTCTTTGAGTCGTCAGAGGTAGACTTAAGGAAGTCTTTGAGTCGTCAGAGGTAGACTTAAGGGAAGTCTTTGAGTTGTCAGAGGTAGACTTAAGGGAAGTCTTTGAGTCGTCAGAGGTAGACTTAAGGAAGTCTTTGAGTCGTCAGAGGTAGACTTAAGGGAAGTCTTTGAGTCGTCAGAGGTAGACTTAAGGGAAGTCTTTGAGTCGTCAGAGGTAGACTTAAGGGAAGTCTTTGAGTTGTCAGAGGTAGACTTAAGGAAGTCTTTGAGTCGTCAGAGGTAGACTTAAGGGAAGTCTTTGAGTCGTCAGAGGTAGACTTAAGGAAGTCTTTGAGTCGTCAGAGGTAGACTTAAGGAAGTCTTTGAGTCGTCAGAGGTGACTAAGGAAGTCTTTGAGTCGTCAGAGGTATACTTAAGGGAAGTCTTTGAGTCGTCAGAGGTAGACTTAAGGGAAGTCTTTGAGTCGTCAGAGGTAGACTTAAGGAAGTCTTTGAGTCGTCAGAGGTAGACTTAAGGGAAGTCTTTGAGTCGTCAGAGGTAGACTTAAGGAAGTCTTTGAGTCGTCAGAGGTAGACTTAAGGGAAGTCTTTGAGTCGTCAGAGGTAGACTTAAGGAAGTTTTTGAGTCGTCAGAGGTAGACTTAAGGGAAGTCTTTGAGTCGTCAGAGGTAGACTTAAGGAAGTCTTTGAGTCGTCAGAGGTAGACTTAAGGAAGTCTTTGAGTCGTCAGAGGTAGACTTAAGGGAAGTCTTTGAGTCGTCAGAGGTAGACTTAAGGGAAGTCTTTGAGTCGTCGGAGGTAGACTTAAGGGAAGTCTTTGAGTCGTCAGAGGTAGACTTAAGGGAAGTCTTTGAGTTGTCAGAGGTAGACTTAAGGAAGTCTTTGAGTCGTCAGAGGTAGACTTAAGGGAAGTCTTTGAGTCGTCAGAGGTAGACTTAAGAAATCTTTGAGTCGTCAGAGGTAGACTTAAGGGAAGTCTTTGAGTCGTCAGAGGTAGACTTAAGGAAGTCTTTGAGTTGTCAGAGGTAGACTTAAGGAAGTCTTTGAGTCGTCAGAGGTAGACTTAAGGAAGTCTTTGAGTCGTCAGGGGTAGACTTAAGGAAGTCTTTGAGTCGTCAGAGGTAGACTTAAAGGGGAAGTCTTTGAGTCGTCAGAGGTAACTTAGGGAAGTCTTTGAGTCGTCAGAGGTAGACTTAAGGGAAGTCTTTGAGTCGTCAGAGGTAGACTTAAGGAAGTCTTTGAGTCGTCAGAGGTAGACTAAGGGAAGTCTTTGAGTCGTCAGAGGTAGACTTAAGGGATTCTTTGAGTCGTCAAGGTTAACTTAAGGAGTCTTTGAGTCGTCAGAGGTAGACTTAAGGGAAGTCTTTGAGTCGTCAGAGGTAGACTTAAGGAAAGTTTTTGAGTTCGTCAGAGGTAGACTTAAGGGAAGTCTTTGAGTTGTCAGAGGTAGACTTAAGGAAGTCTTTGAGTCGTCAGAGGTAGACTTAAGGAAAGTTTTTGAGTCGTCAGAGGTAGACTTAAGGGAAGTCTTTGAGTTGTCAGAGGTAGACTTAAGGAAGTCTTTGAGTCGTCAGAGGTAGACTTAAGGAAAGTTTTTGAGTCGTCAGAGGTAGACTTAAAACCTGCTCACATCCAGGTCTGCTTTAGCCAGCATGAAACCTTCACCGTAACACACACACACATGTCCATGCTATCTACTGCCCGCTGGTGTTAATATTCAAATATTTGTTCTTTTATCTTATTCATATTATTACTTCATGTATATTGAATGTATGTATATTATTCCTAGTATTTCATTTATATTTAAATTCTGTGCTGTGTGACTGTTTTTGCTGCTGTAACACCGGAATTTCCCATTTTTCTTGGGATCAATAAACATCTATCTATCTATCTATCTATCTATCTATCTATCTATCTATCTATCTATCTATCTATCTATCTATCTATCTATCTATCTATCTATCTATCTATCTATCTATCTATCTAACAAACAGTAGAACTCAAGCGAGAGCAGCCCAACGAGACCTAATTACTGCAAAATAAAAGCGTAAATAACAACTGTTACTTACATAGAAAAAAGGGAAGAATAAGAATTACAAAATGTAATTCTAACAGTTACACAGACTGTAGAAAGTGGATCTAAAGCTGAAGCTCCTTAAAGCCGCGTTCTCTGGAACATCCAGCAGGGGGCGACGTTCTCTGCGTTCTCTGGAACATCCAGCAGGGGGCGACGTTCTCTGCGTTCTCTGGAACATCCAGCAGGGGGCGACGTTCTCTGCGTTCTCTGGAACATCCAGCAGGGGGCGACGTTCTCTGCGTTCTCTGGAACATCCAGCAGGGGGCGACGTTCTCTGCGTTCTCTGGAACGTCCAGCAGGGGGCGACGCCACCAGGCTCCAAACACAAGGCTGTTTCTATAGAAGTCTATGAGGAAATGAGCCGACTTTTCAGTTGACTTATTCAGGGTCCGTACGGGGGCCTAATATCCTTGAGAATGCTTAAATTATAACTGTATTTCTTTCACAACAAATACCTATCTGACTGAATACTTTCAGCTGACAGAACTTCAGACATTTTGAGTTGTGAGTGCAGATTTGAGGTGCGCATGCGTCACTTTGCGACATATTAGCTGCTAACGAGAGACTTCTGTAATGTCAACACAGTAAAAATGGACCTACTTAACCTAGTTGGTTCACTGCTAGCTTAGCTACAAGTTAGCATCACACACAACAACGGCTGTCATTTGAATGGTGTTTTGAGCTAACGTTAGCAACCAAACTATCATAGATAGGTACAACATTTCTGAAATGACTGCTAGCTTAGCTACAAGTTAGCATCAAACACAACAAAGGCTGTCAGTTTGATGTTGTTTTGAGCTAACGTTAGCAACCAAACTATCATAGATAGCTACGTTTCTGAAATGACTGCTAGCTTAGCTACAAGTTAGCATCAAACACAACAAAGGCTGTCAGTTGAATGGTGTTTAGAGCTAACGTTAGCATCAAACAACCCTAGATAGCTACGTTTCTGAAATGATTTCCATCTTCTGATATTGTTCGTAATAAGAAAAGTTTATTATTTCATGGATTTCACAAATTTCACTATGACAGTTATGTCTTAAACTCTTTAAATCTGAGCATGCTCGACTCACATCTGCACTCGACTCACATCGGGCAGTGACCCCCGCCGGTAAATCTCCGCTGGATGCCTCTCTTCAGACGGGCTGAACATGGGCGAGTTCTTCCAGTCTGTGGTGTTGGAGCAGCCCCCCCCCCCCCCCCCCCCCCCCCCCCCCCCCCCCAGGCCCAGGAGAAAATGTCCAGGGCATTTAACATTAGACATTTTCAGACAACAGCATTAATAGAACTGTCTGGCTGCATTTTCAAATAGTCCCCTAACCCGAACCCCCTGCTGAGCAGTACTCCACTTTTAGTTAGTAATGCACTTTATTAAATGAAATGAAATATAATCATTTGGGATTTCCAGGCAACAGAAATGAAGACTAAAGTGATATAACTAATATAACTGCAGGACACTAGTTTAACCAGAATCAGCTGCTCCTGAGGGAGGCGCTGAATTTAACCCTCATGTTGCCCTCATGTTGCCCTCATGTTGCCCTCATGTTGTCCTCATGTTGTCCCCATGTTGTCCCCATGTTGTCCCCATGTTGTCCTCATGTTGTCCTCATGTTGTCCTCATGTCGTCCTCATGTTGCCCTCATGTTGTCCTCATGTTGTCCTCATGTTGTCCCATGTTGCCCTCATGTTGCCCTCATGTTGCCCTCATGTTGTCCCCATGTTGTCCCCATGTTGTCCCCATGTTGTCTTCATGTTGCCCTCATGTTGTCCCCATGTTGTCCCCATGTTGTCCCCATGTTGTCCCCATGTTGCCCTCATGTTGTCCCCATGTTGTCCCCATGTTGTCCCCATGTTGTCCTCGTGTTTTCCTCATGTTTCCCTCATGTCGCCCTCATGTTGTCCTCATGATGCCCGCATGTTGTCTTCATGTTGTTCTCATGTTGTCTTCATGTTGTCCTCATGATGCCCTCATGTTGTCCTCATGTTGTCCTCATGATGCCCTCATGTTGTCTTCATGTTGTTCTCATGTTGTCTTCATGTTGCCCTCATGTTGCCCTCATGTTGCCCTCATGTTGCCCTCATGTTGTCCTCATGTTGTCCTCATGTCACCCTCATTGTGTCCTCATGTTGCCCTCATGTTGCCCTCATGTTGTGCTCATGTTGTCCCATGTTGTCCCCATGTTGTCCCCATGTTGTCCCCATGTTGTCCTCATGTTGTCCTCATGTTGTCCTCATGTCGTCCTCATGTCGTCCCCATGTTGTCCCCATGTTGCCCTCATGTTGCCCTCATGTTGTCCTCATGTTGCCCTCATGTTGTCCTCATGTGGTCCTCATGTTGTCCTCATGTTGGCTTGATGTTGTCCTCATGTTGGCTTCATGTTGTCCTCATGTTACCATCATGTTGTCTTCATGTTGTCTTCATGTTGTCCCCATGTTGTCCTCATGTTACCCTCATGTTGTCCCCATGTTGTCCTCATGTTACCCTCATGTTGTCCCCATGTTGTCCCCATGTTGTCCTCATGTTACCCTCATGTTGTCCCCATGTTGTCCCCATGTTGTCCTCATGTTGTCCTCATGTTGTCCTATATCTATGTTCTTTTTAATTCTTTTTAAACATGATTGATTCCAACGCTCTTCTCTAATTTCTGCTTTTCTAACTCAAACGTTATAGGTATAATTTTTTTATAAATGAGGTTTATTGACCATAAATTCCCAAAATAATTAGAACTAAAGTTAATAAGATAGTGTTACGTAGTGTTAAACGTCAAAGAAAGTGACAAACATTGAAAACAAAATGTCAAAAGTGTTGAAAAAGGGACAAAAACGTAAGTCCCTACTTCTCCATTAAAACAGTCTCTGAATAAGGTGTGTTGTGCATTTCTCTGTAGATTGAGCGTTTTAATACTTTTTTTTTACCTGCTTTATGATTTTTTTTAAAACATAAAAGTCTGACTTTGTACAATATGGGACCTTTTTAATCTTTTAATCTGTATTTCCGTGGGTGTCAGGTTCTGCGAGGTGGAGTTCCACGGGCCGCTGTCGGTGCAGGAGGACTGGATCCGACACCTCCAGCAGCACATCCTCAAGATGAACTACAGCCGGCCCGCTGCACCCAAAGCCGCCTCCGCCGCCCCCCCCGCCCCGGCGGACGACCCGGCCTCTGCCCCAGCCTCCACCTCTACCTCCAGTACCACCTCTACCACGCCCCCCCTCACCTCCACCTCCACCCCCACCCTGGGCCGCGCCAACGCTCCAAACAGCCGCTCCCATACGCCTCCGCCCGTCACTGCCACGGAGCTCGTAAAGGTCTCAGAGGAGCCCCCCACCTTATCTCCATCCTCTATCCCCTTCCCCACCCAGACAGTTTGAGCTCAGCTCCGTCAGTCATTTAACCGCCTTTTACTTTTCTCCCTGCCTTCGTCATACAGTATTGCTCATAAGTTTACATACCCAGGCTAAAGTTGACTAAAAAGAGGACTAAAAAAACATCTTTTGGAAATAGATCTTAATGCGTTAATTAAAAAAAAAAGGAAAAATCTAATCTGTAAGGACACCAATTTTCTTTGTGAATGAATAATGTTTCATAGATAAATAAATGTTATTCCTTAAAATACAGGGGCATAAGTATACACCCCCCTATGTTAAAATACAGGGGCATAAGTATACACCCCCCTATGTTAAAATACAGGGGCATAAGTATACACCCCCCTATGTTAAAATACAGGGGCATAAGTATACACCCCCTATGTTAAAATACAGGG